>NW_026261567.1:0-215628 GCF_024610255.1 Lodderomyces jiufengensis | reverse complement strand
AGTTTTTTAATCAAGAGGATTCTTAGAAATTTGTCAAAAATTTAGTGTTATGGTATTTTTTGCTATATAGTTTTATATTTCAAATATATTTCTCAATAAATCTGGTTCTATTGTAATTTTCAAAATTAATCTACTCTAACGTCCTTATTGCATTCTCAAAATATACAAGTATTCGAAAACAATTGCATTAGATGAAATTGACCAACACCCTTTCTTCCACCAAACAGCTTCCGTGAATTCAAGAGGTATAGGCTATTTTTAAACAATCTCACCCATACGGTAACATCCGTACCGCAACATCAAAAAGCTCAAGAAAATTTATTCACCTTCACTACAAGATTCTATACTCGTTTTTAGTCAATGCTTCTTTGATTGACAATTTGAATTTGTATATGACCTTCAAAGTTATTCCGATTAACCTAGATAATCTTTCTTACTGGTGTTTTTAATAAGAATGAAGGTTAATTAGGCAAATTTATGACCAAAAGTCTCATGAATAATGATCATAAATGTAGTCAAAATCTAAATTTGTACTAATTTTACCAATAAGAATGACTCAATAGGTGACTAGTTTTTTATTTGATTACTTGTTATTAAATCTTCAAGGAGTTTAAAATTTATTTGACATCTCTCAAGTTTTACAACATTTTTGCATGAAAATGGTTGCAAATTTATTTTAATTTTTTAGTTTTATTCATTAAACATATTAATATTTTTCATTAAACTAAGATGTCAAATCGATTAGTAGATCTAGACAAAAATATACATTATTTCTTTAAGTATTTAACGATCCTATACATTATTTAAAAAGCAACAATATCATTTGTATTTGATGGTTTCCATCCTGCAATACCTATATAAGAACCTTCATCATACCTTAAAGCTAAATTTAAAAATCTGGAAAAAGAAGATCCCCAATTCCAATCTTTTGAAATATAAATCATATAACTACAGTGCTGAGCACCTGGTACACAATCGGGCCCAGTAAAAGCTAATACTGGAATAGTATAACTCTTACCATAAATACTTACAGTCATTGTTCTATCTTTAATCAAATCATAGGAAACCATACCCCAGTAATTAAATGGATCAGAAGGTAAAGCGTCTAAAAGAGCTTCTTGAACTTCTTTACTGACAGAAATTCCATAATTTCCTGTATCTAAAGTTACAGTTTGATTAATTTTTACTTTATTACCATTTATATTAACAAAATCCACATGACCAACAAAATTATTGTCTTTAATTGAAGTCCAAGTGTAATCTTCAGTCATTTGAGACTTACTATAACCACCCAAAAATAATTGCAAGCTACTAGCACTTTGGTTCTTTTGATTTATAGCAAGAATTGGTTTAGAAATTAATCCTGCTTTATAAGCATTCCATACTATATTTTGATTTTCATCACCTTTTGGAGGTTTAGCAAGTCCAAGAATACCATTTGACCATACCGATCCAATTTCTTTAACATCATTAAATAAAGTTCCTGGAATTTTAAAGTTCAAACCATACCATATATCATCAATAACACCTTCTCCATTAAAATAAGCATTGGTACCAAAACTAGATTTTAAAATTCTGCCCGTTTTTTTTGCAGTTGTAGATTTCTTAACATCATATAAACCTACTTTACCATTTGGTAACAAACACCTATCACACTTACTGGCAACATCAGGTACTTGAGTTAACCAACTTCCAGTATCGACAAATAATGAAACTTCATCTTTATTTGACCCAATCGGTAAGGTTATTTTAGGAAGACTGCCAATAGAAAATGTATAACCATGTTCACCAACTTGTCTTTTTATCAAATCTGTTGAGACTGTGTCAAATTGCATATCTAATGCAATAACCCCATCTCTTGGCTCATTTTGAAGGATGCTCGCTTGAACAACAGTAGCAACCAATGCACCTACACAAACAAATAACAATTGTGAAAACATTTTAAAACTTTCTTGATTTGAGGATTACTTACGATGTTTTGACAATTCATTGACAATATGCCAAATAATGCTATTTTATATCATTTGAACTTCCAGTACTAAAAACTACATCAAATTCCCGCAACTCACCAAGAAAAAAACATGAGCTAGAGCCAGTCTATAATACTGACTTAATCATGTTGCAGTTTTACAAAAATGTTTAACATATCGACTCCACTAGTTTTGAAGTTTTGAACAATTGGCTAGTTTTAGTTTGTGTACAATCAAAAACAAAAAAAAAGGGTTGTTTTTGGGCTTGACACAAAAATGATAGAGAACATTTTTAGATAATTGTTGCAAAATGAACTAAAATTAACTAATTTTTAAATGGAGAATTCAAATTCAAATTTCCCATATGTGACTTCGAATTCACTTTAGTTTCTAAAATTGGTTCAAAATGGGAACGGTGAGATCTTTTATATCAACGAGCTTTTAGTTTTCGTGTCAGCTTTTTCATGTCCTCAAGTCCTAATGCAAGTTGAGCATAAACCAATTTTAGATTAAGAGCTGACACAATAAATTAAAAAAATGAATTCTTACTAAAATCTACTAAATTCTTTCAAAAAATTTATTGATTTATTACGAGTAAATTTCAAACCTATTGGAAATGAAAACTAAAATGTAGCAAATAAATTGATAATTGGTTTTGATATTTACAAAGAATTAATAAATTTCAGTTGAATACTAGCTTTGTAGCTAAGTTCCACGTTTCTACTTCATTTAATAATTCAACCGAGTTTTGTATCAGTAGAATTAGTTAATTGCATTTGTGACAGTAACTAAAATATCAGAACAAAGCGTAGAAGTTTTATTAACCCATTTGTAAAACATGTATTTAAAAAACTTTTTTTTTTAAGTTGTAATTTTTATCTATATTCATATTGTCCAAGACTATTTAAACTTATTGAAGACGAGCTTTATTTGATTGTTAAGAAGCTACATTAATAGTTATAGAGAAATACTTATTCAGAAAAAAATTAAACAATAATAACTACTATTTAAAATACCATAAGTAAATAATACCATCCATTTCCCTAGCTGGCCAGACTTGAAAAATTTATATATATCACTTAACTTGATGAAATTTTTAATTTATTTTTGAATTGTAATTTTTTTTTTTTTTTTTTAATACTTTGTATTTAATTTTTATATAAGCAAATTGAATGAATTGAAATTAAGTAATAATTGCATTTAGATTCTATGTAAGCTAATTGATCAAGCCATTTAGGACAATTAGAAGGTATACTTGATATGATAAATTTACTAGTTTTATTTTATATGGTTGAACTAACTCCAGAACCCCACGAATGGTGCAAGACTACTAAAATCTATTATTAGTATATATATGATAACCTAAGAAACTTTCAATTTTGACAATATTTCTAATAAATAGAGAGTTAGAGAAAACTACAAAATTGAAAACAATCAAGTTAATTGATTTTATTAACTTATAAAACTAAAAACGAAAAACTTAAAATAAAAATATTGTGAACTAAAAATGTAGTTGAAAGGTGTTTATCCATTATTAAAACTATAGGTGGCCAGTCTAAGGTTGTTGTAATGAAAATTTCGTTGATATCTTTTTTGATCTATAATTGAAAAATTGCTAATGTTGATGATGGTAAAAAATTAAACCTTGATGATTTTCAAATGTTGAAAATGTTAATTTTTAAATGTTGAAAATGTTGATTTTTAAATGTTGAAAATGTTGATTTTTAAATGTTGAAAATGTTGATTTTTAAATGTTGAAAATGTTNTTGGTTATCCAATTTTAAGAACCTTTGAAAAATTCAGTGTGAAGTACTAATATCAAATTCTGGTAAAAATCCCACAAAATAACGATATTGTGATTAAATTCTCAAAAATTTAAAAAATTTAGTTCTTTTTGAATTTATTTTTAATTGATTGTTAAGTTCATCAAATAATCTTTCTTGTTCTTGATCTGAATTTGTAATTAAATGATCATTAATAAACGAAGCATTTTCATTTCCTTCATCTTCATTTAATTGATTATTATCATCAGCAGTTTCATCTGTACTTGAATTATTTTGCTCTAAATTTTTGCTTGAACCTACTTTATAAACATCATCAAATAATTCTAAGGTCTGAGCAGCATTAAACCCGTTTCTCCTCTTCTTCACAAGGACAGTTCCATAATCCTTGACTTGGTAGTCTTTTGTATTAACAACCACAAAATTGTTATCTTCTTCATTAGGTAAAGCAGAACTAGATTTATTATGTGTTACAATTTTATTTTCATCATTATTGGAATTGTTCAGAGTTGGACTAAATATAACTTCATCAGATACAATTTCATTTAACTTGTAACAATTACATTCTGAATCAGCTTCTGTTTTATTTGAATTAGCTTCACTTGATGATTCATTAGATATATTTTTTCTTCTTCTTGGTAAATAATTGGTAGATCTAAAATTTCCAATATAAGCTTCATAATCTGAGTTATTTACTAGTGACTCCAAATCATCCTCATTTTCGAAATCAATTTTAGCAACTTTTTCAACTTGATCATTAACCATAAATTTAATAGTTTCTCCATTTTCATCAATTTCAATTGCTCTTTCTCTATTAGTATCTGGTGTCGAATCTGCAATTCCTCTATCATCTTCCTTACCAAAACCTGGTGCAAAGTCGTTTTTGTAAGCAATAATTTCTAATTCCTTAATTGCAACACCATCTTCTAAAACATTTGTAACAATTCCATGATTGTCATCGAATTCTAATTTTTGTTGTTGTTGTGAATTAAATGGTCTTGCATAAATACCAGTATCACTTAATTCATCTCTAATGATTGTAACTGGTGATATACAACCTGCATCAAATAATTGATTATTATGTAAAACTGTAATTCTAGTTAAATCTTGTTGTAATTTTTCAAGACTTTCTGGGTCCATTTCTGTAATTAATTGATGAATTTTTTTAATCGATTTTTTAATTGATTGGTTTTTAAATGGTTTGGTGATAAAGTTTTTGATAATATTTTTTTTATTTGATTGATGGAAACACATTTTAGTAATTAAGATAAGTTTAATTTCTTGTTTTAAATTTGTAGTTGTATGAAACTTAAAAGTAAGAAGTAGTAGTTGGATGAAATTTAAAACTTCTAAGTTGTAGATGTATGAAACTTAAAGTTTTTGATTTGTATAAATCTTAAAGAATAATATACTGCAGCTGTAGTATAAATTTCGATTATAAATTATGAATTAAGTTGATTTTACTTCCTATGGAACTATAAGTTGTGTGATATACTTTTGTTCTATAAATTTGAAATTTATGATATGAGAAAAATTGAGTGTAATATGTGTATAATCCTAAAATTGATTGATATACTGATAAGTATATATCTGAATATTATTATAATATAATTGTATTATATAATTGATATGTGTAAATCTGAACTTTGTAGTATGTATTGAAGTTCAAAGTTTGAATAAGCTTTAATATGAGTAATGTTGAATCTAATTTTTGTAAAACTTAAAAGTTGTGTGATATACTCTTATTGTATAAATTTGAAATTTATGATATGAGTAAAATTGATTGTAATATGTATTTAATTTTACAGTTGATTGATATACTGATGTATATATATCTGAATATTATTATAATATAATTGAAATTTTTAGTTGATATGTGTAAGTTTAAGCTTTGTAGGATATTTTGAAGTTCAAAGTTTGAGTAAGTTTTAATATGAGTAAAGTTGATTCTAATTTTTATAAAACTTAAAAGTTGTGTGATATACTCTTGTTGTATGAATTTGATATTTGTGATATGAGTAAAATTGACTGTAATAAGTATATAATTTTAAAGTTGATTAATATACTGATGTGTATATATTTGAATATTATTATAATATAATTGAACTTTGTAATGAATATGTGTAAATCTGAACTTTGTAGTATGTATTAAAGTTCAAAGTTTAAGTGTGTTTTGGTTGATTATGAAAAAAAAGTGATATCAATTTTTGTGAGGATTTAAGAAACTTTTTGATTAATTTATACTCAGTGATTTGAACTATTTTGGAATGCTAATTTAACTATTTGTAGTGACATAATTGTGAGTGTAGATTCGGATCTATACATGCAAATTTAAATAGATTTTGCAAAGCTTATATAAACTAATTTGAACTAAGAAAATATTGGTAGCGCTTTTGTTTTAGGACCCTTTAATTTATACCCTTGTATAAAATTTATAGTTTAAAACGTTCGATGCTGAATTCAATTGAAATCCCAGACTGTATCAGTTGGTTTCCAATAAATGTTTTTTGATTCATAATGTAAGTATTTTTCAAAATATCTAACTTACGATAAAAACATGTAGTTTTAAACTTAAATTTGAAATGTAAAATAGTACTTAAAATTAATAATCTGACATAATAGATTCAAAGCATCCAACTATAGCAGCATCGACTACTAATATTTCATTAAGACTTTGGGGCCCTGTTCCAAATTGTGATTGTTGTGAGTACCACATATGTAAAATACTTGGTTGAGCTATGTGATCCACTAGATGAATAAGATATTCCACCATCTGATGACACTGTTGACTGAAATTTATGAGAAGTTGGTAATGCTCTTGAAGAAGATCTTGGTACTGAGGTGAGTTCATTCACTTGATCGCATTATTATTGGTATTGGTGGTATCGTTGGGAGTATTATTATAGGAGATTGTAGAATGAAACTTCTGTCTATTTAATAAATTGCTCTAATTCTTCACCAATTGATTCTCGAGTTAAACTTCTTCCTATATTTCATAACTAATCTTATGCTCGTGTTGGCAAATTTTCAGTATTGTTACTCACGTTGACAACTATGACGTGATTAGTCATTGACGGATACGATTTTGTCAAAACCTCGTTATTGACGCATCACCTATTTATGTCTCTGGATTTAGCTGCTTACGAGTTTCGTTGTTATTAGTTTCACAAGGTGTTGCTGATGATGTAATTGATGTTAAAGATATCGGTTCTGATTTCGTGGTAGATTACCCAATTTCATTAAATTTGCGTTTAACAATAAAAGTTATTACTTAATTGATTATATATATTCTGACTATGGACAGGTTAGTGGTGGGACAGGTTGATATAAATGCATTACGAAACGATTACATTGCGGTGGCAATAAGTATTGTTAAAAAGAACTTGATGAACAGTATGAACACACTTGATTATAATAAATTTGTTGTTGATGAGTGCTTCCACAATTGTGAATTGGCGACTATAATGTTAATGAGGTAATTGAGTTGGTTGTAATCCAATTCACATTATAGAATTGTTATAGAATTGTTCTAATTGATATTGAATAGTCTGGTTGTAAATAAAAACTTATAATCTGAGTTATGTAGTCTATGTATTTAGTATTTCAGATTCAATATGAATCTTGATTTAAGTCCCCACATTGTCATTATCACTTTTATCTTGTCTGGCAGAAATTGGACAGATCCAGTCGACATATGGACTACTTACTCACAGATTACTTTCAACGTCTAGTCAAATTGTTCTTTAAAGATGATTAGGTTTATTAATTCTTCCTCAGGATAAGTTTAAGATGTGCATCATGTTACAAGCTTCCTTAAAATAGTAAGTTTTGTTTAACAGAATATGATGTTGAATTTATTTTCTATTGTCGTATATATATCATGTTAATTGTATTTGTTCGTTAGAAAATACTCTGAGTTGTAGCATTGATCTTCATTATTATATAGTCCAAAGAAGGCAATTATTTGTCATTCTTAATTACTATATAACTACCTTGTTTCAAATTATTATTGCGTCTTAAGATAAAGGAATTAATAATAGAAAAAAGAATTGACTAGGAGGACTGAAAGATACTTACAATTTACTTAATAAATTTCATCACAGTTTCACTTCAACATACAGGTATTGCACACTTATTGACAACAATTCAATTGTTCATCAATCAGTTCCTAATTACAGTATAGTGTAAAGAATGACGTTTCAAGAAATCATCCAAAAATTAAACAAGAAACTGCAAAACTTCAACAGAATAAATCTAAGTATTATACCGCAATCAGTATTAAAATGGAGAATAACAGATTTAATATTATTAGTTGCTTTGGTGGTAATATTTTTCATAACGTACCACGTCAAACCTTTCCATAGACAGTTTTATCTTGGAGATATAACGATTCAACATCCTTTCGCAGAAAGGGAAACAGTAAATAATACTGAACTATTTATGTATTCAACTTGGATTCCACTATTGGTTACATTCGGAGTTTCAATCTTATTAACAACCACAAAATATAAAGTATATAACACTTATGTCGCGTGTTTGGGATTAATCTTAGCGGTTTTGATAACTTCTATAACTACTGACATTTTAAAGAATTGGATAGGGAGATTAAGACCAGATTTCTTGGAAAGATGTATACCTAAAGAAGGAACACCTCTAGATAAATTAGTATCAATTGAAGTTTGTACACAAACAGATATGGGAAAATTAGAGGATGGATTTAGAACAACTCCAAGTGGTCACTCGTCAATAAGTTTTGCAGGGTTAGGATATTTAGCTATGTTTTTATTGGGACAGTTGCAAGCTTCTAATACTTGGGTTGGTAGTTGGAGATGGTTGATTGGTGGGTTTGTACCTTTGCTTGTTGCTAGTTTCATTGCATTAAGTAGAACTCAAGATTACAGACACCACTTTGTTGATGTTTTTATTGGTTCAACTTTGGGATTAGTTATTGGTTGTTGGTCTTATTTTAGATTGTTTCCTTGGATAAATAATCCACAAAGTTTTTACAATTTGATTATTATTGAAGAAGAAAATTCAGAGCAGGTCAAAAAGAATGGTGATTTTGTTGTTGGTGATGATGAGAATACAAGTTATACTAGATTAAATAATGTTTAAGGGTTTACGAATTAATGCTTTTTTAATTAGGGTATCTAATTAGTTTATAGTTTGGAATTTGAAATTCTCTCTAAATCTTCACATTAATGTAGTTCTACCACCAATTTCATTACTTGGTGTACCATCAGGTAAATTACCATCTCTACTATCAACGAATTGAGAATAAATTCTATTCAATTTTTGTTTCTCTGTAAGTGAAATTGAGGGTTTTGTCTCCTTCAAAGAATCTAAGAAATTAGTTTGAGTAATCAAAACTCTTGGATCTTCCGACTTCTTGTCTGCTGTTTTATCTTTTATTTGTGAATGTTTTTCATTTGATGTAAATTGTTGAATTTGATGTAATAATTTTACCCTTTCAGTTGATTTTAATTTTAAATTTTTATCATCACCACTAACTTTGAAAAATTCAATATTTGATTCATCATTATTTGTACCTTTCTCCTCCGAATTTTCTTGTGCTTCTAATGCTTCTAGTCTGACGTGAACAGCCTTCAAATATGCATTATAACCTAACCCTTGCATATCAGCACCACTAAATCCATTTGTATTTTTAGCAATTTCATTCAAATCAACATCATCACTTAATTCCATTTTGTTGGTTATACTTTTTAAAATATCCAATCTATCTTCATAATTGGGCATATCACAAATTACACTTTTATCTAATCTACCAGGTCTTAACAATGCACTATCAATTAAATCTGGTCTTGAAGTTGCTGCTAATACATAAACACCATCCAAACCCTCAGCACCATCCATTTGTGTTAACATTTGATTAACTACTCTATCAGTAACACCAGTAGAATCATGACCTCTTTTTGGTGCAATCGAATCAAATTCATCAAAAAATAAAATACATGGTTTTGCAGCTTGTGCTCTTTCAAACAACTCCCTAACACTTTGTTCTGAAGCACCAATATATTTATTCAAAATTTCTGGACCTTTAATGGATATGAAGTTTAATCCACATTGACCTGCAACTGCACTTGCTAGTAAAGTTTTACCACATCCCGGATATCCATAAAGTAAAATACCTGATCTTAATCTTAATGGACAATTTGCAAATATTGGTGCGTATTTGGTGGGCCATTCTAATGTTTCCAATAAAATATTTTTAGCGTCTGTTAATCCACCAATATCTGACCAACTTGTGCCTGATTTTTGTAACTTCACACCTCTTAAACTTGATGGAACAAAATTTTCCAATGCCTTCGTGACGTGTGCTGAATCAACTACATTTTTCTGTTCTTCTTCTTCTGTGGTTGGTGATGATAAACATTGATGGTATATTCTGTCACATAAAATTTTCAAATCATTTGGTAGATAACCTTCTGTTTCACTGACTAAATCCATTAAGTCAACATTTATTTTACATTGTAATTTTTCAGACAATTGACTTTCCAAAATCTTGAACCTCAAAGATTTATCGGGTGCGTTGATATGATAGAAATTTTCTATTAAATGACTACCCAACAACAATTTATTAATACTTTCTTTTGAAGTAGCAGAAAGTAATATTGAAATATTTGAATCTTGTTGATTATGTAATTTAGTTAATTGTGAGATGAAAAATTCAGTAGTTTGATTTGATTTTGTTGCATCCATATTTTCCATTTCGATATTCATTATCTTATCAACATTATCTAATATTAACAAAGATGGTTTATTCCATGAACATTGTTGTAACCATTTGAAAATATGATTTTTGGATAAGTTTTGAAAATTTTCATTCATCAATGTATCACATGAAATGTATTTTGTGAAAAAACCATGCTCTTGATTTAATTTTTCACTTATCTTTTTCAAGTATAATGTTTTACCACTTCCTGAATGACCGTATATTAATGTACCTGTATTTTCTGATATTACAAAAGCATCAACTAAATCTTCTATTGCGGATTCAGTTCCAATTGCTTCTGATTCTTCGACTGGTGAGATGTTAGAATTAAGATCTTGGATAAATGATTGTGGTCTTAGCAACTCATCACCCAATTCTATTTTAATTGGTTTTTTGGTATTTAAATCATAAGGTCTAATCCATGCATTATAACTTTCATTTTTTCTAAATCTTAATATCCCACCATAGGGTAAAATACCTGGTATATTCGGTATTTTCATAAAATTTGTAATTGGCCATGTTGATATTTGAGGATATAATGCATCTGTTAATTGTTGAATTGATTTATTTGTTTTGGTTTGATTTATTTCTTTCTTTTTGTTGGAATTGATTATATATGGGCATATGACAAAAGTAGTAGGACGTTTTGGTGAACTTTTAATTGCAGGTTTTAAAACTACTATATTCCCAGTTTGACCAAATACATTTAATGCAATTGATAAATCTTTTGAAAGTCCAATATTATTATTACTTGATTTCTTGTAGTTTACAAGTTTTGCAATTATTCTTTTATTTTCCTTAATATCGTTTTCATTTTCTAAATTGTTTTTCAAATCATTTGGACCAGATACAATTGATACTGCAACATATGAATCAAACTCTTTTGGTAAGTCATTAAAGTCGACATAAACTTGGTATCCAGATCTTTCAGTGGTGTCTTTATACAAGTTATGTGGTAAACTAATTCCTCTTCTCAAAATCAGTGTTAATCCATTATAATCTTCTTTTCTAACACTCTTCAGACTTGTGACACTTTTACTATCTGTAGTTACTTCTTTCTTCTGTCTCACTTTTGGAGCAATTGCAATTTCACAATATGGAGATATTTTGGCAAACTTGTTTTCATTGTTCCCAATATCGGTAACTATTAATTTTGCAGAAGTTGTAGCATTAGGATAAACAACTAATATCTGATTTAAGGCAACACATCTACTTTGATTCAATAATTTATCTTCAATTAATTGAGCATTTAGTTCAACTACTTCCCAATCTGAACTAGTTAATGGTTCCAAGTTTATATTTGTTGCTTCATAATTACCAATTTTTAAGTTGACTATGATTGATGATTTATCTAAAATATTTAATGATTGTGCAAAAATTGGATCGATCTCTAATGTTTGTAGTTTCGAGGATGACATTCCTGACCAGCCTGCATAGTATTTTGATGGTTGTTTCTGCTGTTTGTTAGTTGACGGTACAATCATTTCGATGATAATATCTTGGACTTGAATATTGGCTGTAAATAAAAGATTTGTTAAATTTGATGGTAAATTCACCAAATTTGACTTTAAAGTCTTGTATGCAATTGTCACTTTGTGATTATCCATGCTTATACTACTTATGATGTTGGTTATCTGGTGCTATACATAAATCTAGTATAATTTTGAATTACTGATGGTGATAAATTATGGTGGTGAATGTCTATAGTGCAACAATTTTTCTGTTTGTAAAAATTAATTTTTCATACCGAAAGGTGGGGAAGAAATATTTTTTTAGCACGGTCCAACTCAAAAAAGATTTTTGATACATAGAACAACAACTTTGATTTGACTTTCTACTATTTGATCAAAACTACATTATACAAAGAAACAATTTTGAGAGCAATAACAATCCTAATCAACAATCAGATTTAAACTCATCATCGAGAATAACAAAAACTTCATTAAATCATTTATTAAATAAATCTATTTACAAGTAAAATAAAACCCCAACTTATTTCCTACTATTAAAATCTTCAAACTTCTCTAAATCTTCCTTTGTACTTTGAGACTTTTGCATTTCCTCCCATTTTTTCTTATGTTTTTCTTCTTTATCATGTTTAGCTTTTTCAACCATTTCAAAAGATCTTCTTCTCAAAGATCTACATTGTTCCCAACCAACTAAATTCCCTAGAAAGAATCCACCCATTGACCAATTCAAAGCTTTACTAGGATTTTTATGTATCAAAAATGTAATAACTCCCAAAACTCCCATTGCTTGAAATCCCGTAATCATAGCTTCTCTAAAACATGGCATTGTCACGAATCTATCCACACTAAAGTCCGAAAACTTTATAGTGCGTGCTGCATCTGCTAATGTTGGCTGTTTTTGTAGCGGTGGTGGTCTGTTTTGTTGTGGTGGTGAGTCTTCAAATTTTGGAGGTAGATCTTCTAGAAATTGTTGTGGTTTTGGTCTTTCTGGTTCTTTATATTCTGATACGAGTGATACTTTTGACGGTGGTTGTGGTGAGCTACTTCCACCAAACCAGCCCATTATATATATATTCGTTGAGATATATGATTTCTTTTGCAATTATTTGATGATTTAACAATGCTAGTGATTAAATTTCTGTAACTACTACTATTGATCCAAAGAGCACTACCAAAAGCCCCACTCCAATTTTTCAACTTTGGATCAGTATGAAGAGATCAAGAATTAGACTGTCTACAAAATTTATAGTAAGTCGCTATACTGTTCTCTATAGTTCTTCTTTTATATAAATAATGTTGTACTATATTGTCATTTCAATCAATCAAACTGTCGTGAAATACATCGATATTCAGCTGGATCATGCTACCTCGATGTGATACTCAACCTGGTCCAATGATTGTGCTCTCCAAAAATCTGAACTAATCAACTTAGGTAAATGAGAGTCCAAATATTGTCAAATAACCACAGTGAACGGTATTAAACTTTCTTTCCATAAAAATTGTCGGATTTTTACCTCAAGCATCTCTATCCTGATTTCTATAGCCCATATGTTACAAATCTTTACCCTTTAGATTTCTGTTGAAAACAATTTTGGGCAATGATAAACTCAAGTTCTAATAAGTAATCGTTGTGACGACTCATTTGGTAAATCTTTAACCATTCATTCTATTATTATCAATATCCCCTTCCTCATCTTCTTTCCCATCAAATTCATCCATACATTCGACAATAGTCTTAATATTATCCAAAACATTACTTATAGAAACTCGAATAACTCTATCACTTATACCTGAGAATTTAATATTTAAAACATTTTCATTAGTGGTGTATTCAATTTTCAATTCATCTGATTTTAATACAGGGTCTGGTAGTAGTGTGTTTTGAGCTATTTGAGCTTGTCTTGAAGTCTCAAAAGGGATATTTAGTGTCAATTCTGGCATTTGGACAGCTCTTCGGTATTTGATTTTTGATATTGATTGAAATGTATTGTGAAAAACTTATTTTTTAGAAGTCTAAATATGCGCAGATATAACGCAAAATATTTATCAACAAGGTCTACATGTTAGGAAAGACAGTTGTTTCATTAGTATGTCATTTATTAGAACTATAAACCTCTTTACTTTGCTTCATTCTCAAGAATTATTCTCTAGTGCTAATTTTTCTTGTTCTAGTTTTTTATATTCTACAGCTTGATTTTCAATTTCCTTTTTAACTTTTTCGATATAAATATCCATTCTATTTAATTCATCATTTTCATCGGGTCGTAAATATTCTTGATCTCTCTTGTCTGGGTTTGTTAACTTATAAGGTATCAAATTTCCAGGTTTTCTAGTTAATATTTCAAATACTTTATCAGTTGGTTCATTAAATACTAATTCATCATATAAAATGGAATGAACTTCTCCATTTTCTCTTTTTGGATGTTGAGGATTATAAGGATGTAATTTCAATGGATGAAAAATTTGAAAATTTTTTTCATTTATACCTAAATCTACACCTGGATGAAAATGTAATTTTATTATAATTTCAAATTCTCCCCATCCTGTTTCTGTAACTTGATATGGTGGATGTTCTATTGATCTGATAGGGTTCTCATAAGTTTCATGTAATTTAAAAGTGACTTTCTTTATAAGTGGAGTTAAATCTATTTCTCCTAACACTGGTTTAAAGAAAACGGTCCATTCATGAGTATGATCTGGTGGAGTATTTGGTTTTCTCTTTTCTGGTGTTAGTTTATAAGCATGATTTCCATATAGGACTGGTAGTGATATAGAAACAAATTTTATCCTTCTTGAGTTTGCACTCATTTTAATTTGTGGTTGATTTGATTGATGTAAATGATATTTATTTGGTTTATTTTGTATGATTAATGTATTGCAGTAAGTCAAGTAGAATAATAAAGTAATGTTGTTTTCCTAAGCTTCGTTCCGTGTCGCAGAATCATGTCTATTATTTTTTAGACAAATAGCTACCAAATTTTATGAAAATGTATTATCAATGATTTGAAGTGTATTTTCCTTTAATTTGAGTACCCTTGGAGCTCAATATTGAGCTACGTTAGTAAGTTCAATGTCCTTTCTACAAATCTTGACTATTTACACAACTATGATCATAAATAAAGTTTTGTATAAAATTTGGTTGGTTGTAAAGTAAAGTGACGCGTGTTGAAAAGATTGGAATTGTTTTTTATTTATTTTTTTTGTGTACTACAACTAAATTTTTGAATTGATTTAGATTAAGAGATTACAATTTATTTCAAAACTTTAGTTATTACAATCATCCACAGTATTATAAGAACATGCATAAATCATGGCAACTACTTTAAAACGACATAGGGAAGATGATGCTTTCAATCTGGAAAGTTTAACGGTATGTTGGATCAATCGCAACTTTATTTTGATCTATATGATACTAACCACAGAATTTAATAGGATTCATATATGCCACCTTCACAACAAATTACACTGTCAATGATGAGACCGCAAAAAAGACGGGCCAAAATGACACAAATAAATGAAGATGAAGAAGATGATGGAGAAGACGAAGAATCAGAAACAGAATCAATTGATGAAGATGAAGATAATTCAGCTACAGAAGAAATTATTGGTGAAGATTTTGAAGCACCAGCTCAAGCAGGTATTATAGAAAAATTAAGCTTGAAAAATTTTATGTGTCATGATTCTTTTGAATTAGTTTTGGGACCACAGATCAATTTCATTATTGGTAGAAATGGTTCTGGTAAAAGTGCAATTTTAACTGGTATATCAGTAGGATTAGGTGCAAAAGCAAATGATACAAATAGAGGTAGTTCAATAAGAGATTTAATTAAAGATGGTAAATCCACATCAAGAATAAGCATTACCATAAAGAATGAAGGACCAATGGCTTATAAACCAGAAGAATATGGAAAAAAAATTATTATTGAAAGAAAATTAGTAAGAGTTGGTTCAAATTCTTATGCAATTAAATCTGAACTGGGTAAAACTGTATCACTGAAAAAAGCAGTTTTAGATGATATGCTATATAAATTTAATATTACAGTTGATAATCCATTAGCATTTTTGTCACAAGATAAAGCAAGAGAATTTTTAACTACAGCTACTGCTAAAACTAAGTTTGAATATTTTATGGCTGGTGCATATATTAATGATATACATGATAATTTAGATAGCACTGCTAGAAATATCAGAGATATTGATAGTAGGATTGATCAATCAAAAATTTATCTTTCAGATTGTGAAACAAGTTATAAAAAGACTAAAAAAGTATATGAGACTCATAGAAAAAATGATCATCTTCGAAATAAATTGGAGAATATTGCTGGTAAAGTTTATTGGTTTAATGTTGAAGCTATTGAAAAGAAAATGAAAGAATGTCATGATAATATTCTGGAAGCTGAAAATAAAATTCAAGAAGCTAGAGCTCAAATGGAATTTGCTGATGAAGAAATAAGAGCTAAAGATTCTGAAAAACAACGATTAACGGATGATGTGTTACAAATACAAAATGACTTCGATTCAAAATATCAAGAGTATGAAGATGCTAAAGACGTTAGAGAGTCAATGAAACATCAAATTAAAATGCAAAATGAAGAAATTGCTAAACATGCAAGAGAAATTAAAAACATTCAGGAAGATATAGAATATACTCAGCGAAAACTAGATGAAGAAAGAACAAAAATCGAAGCAGAACAAGGCGGATCAAAAGATCATATGAGAGAAGAATTAGCTTTAGTTTTTGAAGATATCAGAAAATGTGAGGATAAATTAAAAGAAATTAGCGAATCAATTAGAAATCTCGAAAGAAATCCTGATTCAAGATTTGAAGAATTAACTAGTTCTAGAAGACAAGTAGCAGAAGGTATACAAGAACTCAAACAACGTCAAGTAAATTTGGAAAGGGAACAAAATTCTAAATACACTCCATGGGGAGCTAATCGTATGCAAGACATATTTAAGTCTATTAACAGTTTACAATGGTCTCAAAAACCAATTGGTCCACTTGGTAGTTTCGTTGTTGTAAAGAGGCAATACGATGAATGGAAACGATTACTCGATGGTGCTTTGAGTAAACAATTGGATTCATTTATTGTTGCTAATAATCAAGATAGGGTCAAGTTGGCCAAAATTTTGAAGGATAATGGGTTATATTGCAATATTATTGTAAGAAGAACTGAAAAGTTTCATTATGAAAGTGGTAAAGCGAGAGGAACAACTATTTTGGATATGGTAGAAGTTAGTGATGAAGCAGTATTATACGCTTTGATTGATCTTAGTGCAATTGAAAAAACCATTATTGCTAACTCCTTTAATGAAGCTAAAGAATTAAGTATAAGACCAGATGTGTATAATGTTTTGATTCAATTTAGCGATACTTCGGGGTCAAGAATCAGTGATTATAATGGTTTTCGACTGGATCCAATTAATTACTCTGGGAAAATGCCTAAATTTGGAGCTTCAAATAAAGAGGAATTGTTAGAAGATATCAAACTCGACATTCATAGAGAAAATCAAAAATTGAATAACATCGAAAGACAAATGAGGGATGAAAAAAGAATTTTTGAAGAAGAACGTACTAAACTAAATGGTAAAAAAAGAAACTTAAGTCAAGAATTAGCAAGATTGAAAAAAAATAGAACAGAGTTGGAAGATAAAATTGATAAAGAAATTGATCAGAGTATAGCATTAAAATATGAACTGAAAATTGAAGAAGATAAATCACAAATTGAAAGATTAGAAGGTTTAAATCAGTCACTTGCAGAAGATATTGAACTGAAAAAAGGTAACTATCAAGAATCAAGAGATAATCTTAATATTTTGAAACTGTTAGTTAATGAAATGGATCAAAAAAAATATGATGCAACTAATAAATTAGAAGAACTTAAAGAGTATATTAGAATTTTGGAAGATAAAAAGAAGAAAACTGCATATATTGAAACTGAACAACAAACAATTATTGAAAACAATAGAAAATTACTTGGTAGAGGTGAAGGTAAATTACTCGAGTCCATAACAAAAGCGAGAGAATTTTGTAATAGAGAAGAAGTTGAAATTACTGAAGATGATACTCAACAATCTATAGAAGCTGAATACAAAGATATTCAATATCAAATAGAAGAAGCTGAAAGAAATTTGGGGACATCTTTGGAGGTAGTTATAGCTGAATTAAAATTAGCTCAATCTAAGAGAGATAATGCAAGAGATAATCATCAACATCTTGAATTTATTCATCACAGATTAGAAGAAGAAATAAGCATAAGAATATCATTTTTAAGTACAACTATAAGTCATGCGGTCAATTTAGCAAGACGTACATTTGAAGATGCAATGGAATTAAGAGGTTTCAAAGGATCATTAAATATGAATTTTGGTGAAAGATCTTTAGAACTTTTAGTTAAAACAAAACAAGATGATAAAACACGTACAGTTGAATCATTATCAGGTGGTGAAAAATCATATACACAAATTGCCCTTTTATTATCAATTTGGCAAGCTATGAATTCTAAAATTAGAGGTTTAGATGAATTTGATGTTTATATGGATTCCATAAATAGATCAATTAGTATTAAATTATTACTTACTGAATTAGGAAGATATCCTAAATCTCAAAGTATATTTATAACACCACAAGATATTGCAGTTGTTGGAGATTTAACTAGTTCTAATGTTAGAATTCATAAGATGTCTGATCCAAGAAGTGATAATTAGCTTGAGGCGGTTTTTGCTATTTTGTTTTTTCAATTCTAATTGTATAATTTTTTTCACTGATATAAGTAATTTAATAATTTTAAATATTTACACTTATTAATTTATCTCTATTTACAAGTATATTTACCTAAATGCAGAAATTTTGTCATTAATATGACCATTGTTATGTTGAGTATAAAATTTAAGTATATCTTCTTTCAAAGTGATTTTTTCTTTATTATCCTTTAATGATTGTAGTATTATAAAAAAGCTTTGATTTGTAATAATTCTTTTCCCAATATTTGATAAATTTTTTAGGTAATTAAATGCCAATTCATGTTTATTTAATTTACATAATGATGATATAATAAATAAATTTAAATAAAAATGATTTAGTTTAGTAAATGTAATTAATTGATTAACTGAGAATATTTCTTCTTTTTGAATATAATTGTAAATTAGATTTTCAAAATTAGGTAAATCTTTTAATAATATTGATTTTTTCAAAATAGGGTTTATCCTTATTGGTTTTGTAGTATATGTAGTATATATATTTCTTTGAATAATTGGATTATATAATTCAGTTTCACATATCTTACTTAATAAAAATTGATGAATATCGAGTTGTTCAGTTGATGATTCTATAATTTCAGGAATTTTATACTTATTTGACTTAATATTTTCATTTATAAACTTATTGAATTTACGATTTTCAAATCTTAATAAACTTGGATTATTTTTTTCAGAAGTGTTTGAAGCGTATGATAAGTTTTTGAATGATCTTAATGAGTTTTCTAAATCTTGTGCTAGGGAGTATGTTTCAACTTCTAAGACTAATAATGATCTATATGTATCTAAATGGTGTAAAAATGAATAAAATCGACGAAAATACCTCATTAGACCTTCTATTCTTTTGGAATCTTTATTGTTTTTGAAAATTATACCTAGCGCAATTAAAGTATTACAATCAACTAAAAAAGGTATTTGATCATTATCTTGAACTCCATATGAAAGTTCCTCGTAGAACTTAACATTATCTATTAATTCATGATATATAAACATTGCTCCAATATAGTAATTTTCTAATAATACCTTGTTAATAATAATTGACCATATTTCATTGGGAATTTGATAATTGGGATTTTGTAGTAAAATATGTTGAATTGATATTGCTGCTTGAATATTTTGTTGGAGTAAGTTGTAGGTGAATGCTATAAGTGATTCTTGATTTAGGTATGAATGGTTTTCAATAACGTATGAATAAATATGTGCTATTGATTTTGTCTTTATACTTTCTTCAAACTCTTGATTTGCAATTAATTGGTGAAAATTGTTGGTGATGTTGTTAGTGGTTGAGTATTTTCTGAAATGCCGTAGTATAGGTCGTATTCTTGCTCTAGTATGTATCATCTGTAGGTGGTTGTTATATCTTCATCTCTAATAGTTGTACAACGATCGTATGATCGTTAGTGCTTTAAGCTATTTTGGTCGCAAAAAAAATTATATTGGTACTGAAAATTTTCGTGTTTTAAAATTTTTCAATACAATTAGTACCTTGATCTAACTAATTGAAAATGTTTAGGTTGGGTATATCACGTTGTAATGGTTCAATACTAAGGAATCAACTCAGAATTACCAAAATACAACCACCAGTTTCAAAAATCAATATACCCAAAATAACATTCTCATCATCAATATCAATTCGTAATAATTCAACTTCAACTTCAAATACAACATCACAAGAAATTCAAGATAAATTAGTATTATTCGATCATCATCCAGACTTATCTCAAGCGGTATCAAATCCAAATATACATTCAGATCAAATTGGATATTTAGAATCAATAGGATTAGGTCAAGGTTGGGGTCCAACTGCAATAATTGAAAAGTTATTAGAATATACTCATGTTTATACTGGTTTACCATGGTGGTCAACAATAGTTGTTTTAGCAGTAGCAGTAAGAGTAGTATTATTTCCATTATATGTAAAAGCAAGTTCAAATGCTACAAGAATGTCTGAAATAAAACCACAATTAGATAAAATAATGAAAGATATAAAAGGTGGGGATATTCAAGATCAAATGAAAGGAATGGAAAAAAGAAAAAAATTAATGAAATTACATAATGTTTCAACTTTAGCTGGTTTAGCTCCAGTTTTACAATTACCATTGGCTTATGGATTTTTCCAAGCATTAAGAAAAATGGCAAATCATCCAGTTGAAGGTTTTAATGATCAAGGTATTGCATGGTTTACAAATTTAAGTGATGTTGATCCTTATTTGGGTTTACAAGCTATTGCTGCTTTATGTATTATAAGTGTTGTTAGAATGGGAGGAGAAACTGGTCAACATGCAATGGCTAAAAGTATGCAAAAAATAATGACAATTGTTCCAATAGCTTCTATTTTTATAACTAAAAATTTTTCAGCAGCTATAGTATTATATTTTGCAATTAATTCCATTTTATCATTAATTCAAAGTTTAATTTTTAAATCAAATTATTTAAGAAAATTATTAGGTATGCCTAAAAAATTATCAACTTCTCAATTAAATCAATCAAATTCTGGTCAATCACAATCTATTAAAGAAATGGTAAGTAAATTTGTTGATGATTCTAAAGAAAAAAGTATAAAAGCTGCTAGAGATGCAAATAAAAGAATGGAAGTTACAAAACAAAGAAAAAATAGTTTTAATGATGGGTTTATAAAAAAACATTAAAATACTTGTAAATAATATATACACTTGTAAATTGTGAATAGATTGTAGCTTTAATTCTTCAAGCGATTTCATTTGAAACTATCTGTTTAATTCATACAATCTTCAAATAGGCAAAAAAATGTCTGTTAGTTTATAGTAAAACTTAAGAAAAGAATGTAAGCACATAAATAATTTACTAAAATTTGGGTGCAAAAATTGTAGATGCATAGATAAACCAGAAAAAGTAGAATTTAAGCATACTAGTTTTGAATACTATTAAACAATTGATAGTGAACAATATTCAAGTTTTATACAAAAAACTATAAAGATCAAAGTAATTCCTTTTGAACTACTATGACTCTTAGTGTAGTTTTCTCATCTTACTAATGAATTGCAGAGTATTGGTTAATAATTTTTTGAAATTGTTGAAATACGAACAAATTTAATAATTACGAATTATTATAATTGTACCTGATTAATAAATTATAAATTAGCCAAATTATTCATCAGATTACGAGATATCTAATATTGATTAATACTTCATTAAATTATATAAGAGATGTAGAATTAAAAAATAGATCTTGAGGCGTTGTAGTTGATTTTACCCTTGTTAGAACGTTTTAAGGGAAATACATTTACTCTACTAATAAATTTTATTTACAAATTTCTCTACTTTACTTTATTCAATGGACACTATTCAATTGTTCAATAAAATCAATCAATCAACCAATCTTATATTGTTTACTTTGTTTAAAATGTTGATGAAAATAGGAGAGAAATTGATCAAGTCTAATTTTTCTAATAAATTCATAATAGAGTTAATCTGATTATTGTTTGGTATATAATTTACCCCGCGATAATAATTTGATTTTCAGCACATGTGAATAAATTTATTTAGATATTATTTATATACAGGTATTTTATAATAGTTTGTGTACCTAATTCTTTCGGAGTTTAGTTTTGTGTTTTGTTCTACTAATTACTATTAAGGAAATAAGATATAATTAGAACAATCATAATAATATTACAATATTACCAGTATAGCTTTTTAATTTCCAATTTTATCATAATATATAAATATATATATATATATTAATATATATATATATATTAATATCATTGTTTCATGTTTATACTAAATTTATATTCAACAATCTTTCATCATATAGAACTAATAAACTACATATATCAATAATCATGAATTATATTCCTTATCTTATATTATTAATATCTTATATAATTTATAAATTAATTCAAAATTATCAACTTCAAAAATTTGCTAAAAAAAATGGATGCAAACAACCTATAAAATTACCAACTCCTACAATATTAAGTAAATTAGGATTAGAAATGATTATAAATTCCAAAAAAAATGAAAAAGAAGGGTTAGGAAATGAAAAAATTTATCAAGGTTTACAATCATTAAATACATCAACTTTTGAAACTATAATATTTTTTAAAAAATTTATAATGACAATTGAACCTGAAAATTTAAGATGTATGATGTCAAGTGCTAATTTTAATGATTGGAATATTGGATTTAGACCAAAAGCTTTTGGTATATTATTGGGAAATTCAATTTTTTCAAGTGAAGGTGGTCATTGGAAAGATTCAAGAACTTTATTAAGACCATTTTTTGCAAAAGATCATATAAAACATATTACAAATATGGAACCTTTTGTTGATAGAGTTATTAAATTAATCAAAAAAACTAATGGAAAAACAATAATTAATTTACAAGATATTTTTCAAGATTTTACAATGGATTATACAACTTATTTATTACTTGGTGAAAGTTCAGATAGTTTAAAAGAAAGATTAGGTGAACCAATTAAAGAAACTATAAGTGAAAAAACAAGATCTCAATTTACATGGGCATTTGATACATTAGCTCCAAAATTAATGATGAGAGCATTATTAGGTCATTTTATGTTTCTTTATAATCCAACTAATATGCAAAAATGTATAGATATTCAACATGAATTTGTTGATTATTATGTTCAAAAAGCTTTAAAAATGTCTAGTGAAGAATTAGATAAAAAATCAGAAGGTGGTACTTTATTTTTATATGAACTTGCTAAACATACTAAAGATCCTATTGTTTTAAGAGATAATATTTTGAGTATAATATTAGCTGGTAGAAATACAACTAGTGGATTAATGACTTTTTTATTTATGGAACTTTCAAGAAATCCAGATATTTTTAATAAATTAAAAGAAATAATAAGATCAACATTTCCTGATTTACAATCAATTACTTATGAAAGTACTCAAAATTGTGATTACTTAAGGTGGTGTATAAATGAAACATTAAGAGTTCATCCATCAGTTCCAAACGAATCTAAAACAGCTTCTAAAAACGTTATATTACCAAAAGGTGGAGGACCAGATAATCAATCACCAATTTTAATAAAAAAAGGTCAACAAGTATTATATCCATTATGGTCATCAAATAGAAACCCAAAATATTTTGGACCAGAACCTTTAATTTTTAAACCTGAAAGATGGGCACATTTACCTCGTAATGGAGGTATTGCTTTTTTTCCTTTCAGTATTGGTCCAAGAGCTTGTTTAGGTCAACAATTAGCTTTAATTGAAGCTAGTTATATAACTATTAGATTATTACAAACTTTTAATAATTTGGAATGGTGTGGGAATTCCAAAGATGAACCTTTAAGAAAATCAGTTAGTGCTACTATGAGATTATTAGATGGTTGTAATGTTATTATGAGTTAGAGATATTTGAGTGGTTTTAAAGTTTTTTGTTGGTTTTCAATTTTAATTTTTATAATTTATTTTTAATACATAACGACAAGGAAAAGGTGGATGTAGATTAAATAAAGTTGAAGTCTTTGGTTTTGTTGTAGATAATGATAATGAAGTAAAAATTATCGAAATCAAAGATGACGCAATTGAAGTTAGTACTTTTTTTGGTTTTACAAGAAATATTGAAAAGTTGTTGGGTATATATAAATATTTGACCCTATATATCAATCATCTTAAATTTTAACTGGAGAGAACTCTAATTTCCATTAATATTTTCAATTCTAGTCATATGTTAACTTATTCACAACCTTTGATTTTTAGATGCAATTTTTGATTTATGTTTTAAATATATACTTTCAAAAAGAAATGATAATGGTAGAATTTTAATTCTATTGTCAGCCTAAACTGTGAAATAGTGAATAGAAATTGTAGATTAAATTTAAGATTTGTAAATAGTCGATAGATTGTTCATTTAAAATTAGTTATCTTCTAGCAAGGTATTGATTATTTTATCATATTTAAGAAGTATCCATATGCAGTATTAGTATTTATTTATTTTTTGTTTCAGATTTATAAATAGATTTTTATTGAGTGAAACTTAAGAAATATAATACGTTTTATAATATTAAAATATCTTTCAATTATACAATCCATATAGATTTATATTTTAATCTTGATTATTATGTTCAACTTGTAATGAGAGTTGTATATTACATTACTCTAAGACTAACTTTTATATATAAAAAATCACAGCCTTACTAACTAATATTACAATAATAAAAAAAAAAAAATCTCCTTTTAAGTAAATTATCTTTTACGCGAGATTACTTAAATATTTTTTTTTTTTCATTAGGCACAAAAGATCAGACACATTTCAATAAATTCAATTTACAACCAGACAACAACTAAATTTTAATTTTCATTTTCTTCATTCTTACATTCATTTTTTCAATACTTATCTTTATCTACGGTTCAATTAACAAATGGTTTACTAAATATCATTATCACCATCATAAAACCTTCATCCAAATCAAATATGGCAGATCAAAAATTAAAAGATCATTTAGATGCTGAAAAGGCGATTAAAAAATATGATTTAAATTTATCAACTTTTAATATGATTAAAATTCAAGATTTTCAAAATTATAATTGTTCTACTATTTTCTGGTATTTTTATATGTGGATATTAGTATTTTTATCTATTATATTGTTGGCAATTGATATTTATTCATGTTTAAATATTTTGGTTTTCCATAGATGGGCAACTAATGATTATAAACCTTATGCTTATTCTATTGCAAAATGGATTTTCACTGGATGTATTATTTTTCAATTTGTATTATTAGCTTATAGTTGGATTTGGGCAATACATATTTATAGAACTAAAAATATTGCATTAGTTTATCTTAACTCCATATGTAAAAGGGTATATTCAATTAATAATTATAATTATTTTTGTTTATTTAATAGTATTGATGAAGGGAAATTTTTTGATGCTTGTTGTTTTATAACTTATTATGAAATTCAAAATGCTTTACAGATTTTAATAGCTGATACTCCAAGACAAGTTATCAACGTATTAACTTTAAGATATTATGCTACGGGTGGAGAATTAAATAATGATATTTTAAGAAATATTCAAGAAATTGCTAAAACAAATTTAAGATTATCTATAATCTTGAGCTTTATGTGTCTTTCAGTTTTTATTTATGCTATTTTTTTCTTTAAATTTTTATTTGGAATGATTATGTATATTCCTTTAAAATGTGTTTTGGTTGATGGAAAATATACAACATTCAAGAGTTATTGTTCATTTTTGATAAATGAATCAGTATCTCAAGCAGTTAATAAACATCATAAACCAAAAAGAGAATTAATTGAAGAAGGTATATTAAGTGAAGAAAGAGCAAATAAATTAATATCATTAGATAAACATCCTTCAGATTATAAAGATTATACAAGAGTTTATTATTCAAGAACTGAATCTTCAGAAAGTTTCCCACTTAATGATTTAACTAGTTCTAAAACTAATTTATTAAATCAAACCTACAACGAATCAAGACCTTTTCTACATACAGATCCTTCTTTAGATCATTTACAAAATTCACAACAACAAGAACTGACTTACTCAACGTTAGGTAATAATAATGGACAAATACCGTTTAATAGAAGATTAAGTCAATTACAAAATAGAAATCAATCAAGAAATCAATTTAATAATTATAGAAATCCTTCACAACCATTTCAAAATCAAGAATTATATCAAAACAATAACAACTCCAACCAGTTATTAGACAATGACTACAACCAATATACCGAGTATAATCCACAACCATTTAAAAAATCAATTAATTTACCAAAACAAAGAAATAACTCAAATAACAACTACTCAAATACAAGACTACCAAGTAAACCATCAAGATCATACACTCCAATAAAAGGACTAGAATCAATTAAAAATCAAGAGCATGACAATTTTGAATCACCAGAAATAACACTAAATAATGATATACAAAATTACCCAAATAAACCATTAGTCAAATCATCAACTGAACAATTCCACCAACATCAACAAAATCCAAAAATTTTACAACGATCATTTACTGATGAATTACCACAAAATTTAACACGAAAGAAACCAAATCCATTTGAAGAAGAAGAAACCACCGATAATTTTAATTTTCGAGAACCACCAAATTTTCAATCAAATACAATTTCAAATTCACCACCAATAAGTAAATTCGAAGATGAAATATTAGACGCTTATGATACTGATAATAGTATAGATAATAATGATTTTTTGGTTCCTAGAGATGAAAATATACCCTATCCTGTAAGAGGAGTTTCTAAGTATTTTGATTTGGAGAAACAACGATAGATCAATTAATAAAATATACTAATGGTTATACTTAATATATATTATGCATTTTTTCATTATACTATTTCTATAGCATTATAACTATTTACAAATTAATTAACATCAATAAATCAATTCCTGATTTCCACTATACCTTCTCAATTCGATTCTTGAAAACACCTCCAATTTCTTCATCAACTTTCCCAAAATACAATTCATTAAATTTATTCTTTCTTCTCATTAAATTCTTTCTGTAATTTACTCAATTCTTCATCACTAATAGGTGGGATAGGAATATCAGAAAAATCATCTTCAGTCATTTTATAAAACGTATACCAATAAACAAGCAATGGTAATCCACCAATAACAAACAAACCAGCAGTATTTCTCCAAAAGAAAGGTTGTCTAACTCTATATAATGCTGGTGTTATTTGATGAGTTATTGGATCTCTATATCTATCATGTCCTTTTCTTAACTGAGGTTAGTATATTTATGATAAATGTGAAAGTTTTGTGGGTGAGGGAAGGTACGTACGGAGCTCCTACTATTTTTCCCATTAGTCTTAATGAATTACGCATTTTTTTGTATTATGTTTTTGAGTTGGTTAGATGTTTTGAAAGTTGTAATATGATTAATGTGGTCTTACCTAGATCAGGTTATCACGTTAATTTTGTCTCACTTTATTTTTCATTTTTCAAGTAAATAGTGAGTACGCAAGTGGCTACCAAATATGCGCTTTTTATAAGCCACCTTGAAAAAGCATATGTCAGGCAGTATTGCAAGAGTAGAATTTTACCGTAGCTGATTAACAATTCAGGATAAGTTAGTAGCTGTTAAATTATTTGCAATTCATTTAGGTTGAAGTGGTGAAATTCGTATTGAAATAATTTCAATATTTTTGTATCAATTTTTTCAATAAATTTGTAGCAAATTGAAGATACTTTTAAAGGAAAATAATATACAACAAGAGAATAATTTCAACTACATTAAAAAAAAAGAACTTACGTAATCATCAATTCATTAAAATGCTATCAGTACTTTTAAAATTCTATCTATGAAATAATTTGACTCAATTTATTTTCTAAATCCCCCAAATCAAAAAAATCCCCACCATCAGCTCTATCAACTTCAACTAATCGTATACCTTTCTCATATAATGCATCATGATTAATTTCAATTTTTGGATTTTTCATATAAAATAAGTGAGTAATAACTTGATTCCAAGGTATGTGTATGTTGTTTCCCCCATTTTGATTCTTTAATGAATATTCAGTAGATTCAATTATAACTTTAATAAAATCATAAGCTGTCATTCCAAAAGTTTCACGATCTAAACATCCATTTAATAAAAGAATTTTGTTTTTACATTTACTTGTTGTTATTGCTTTACCTATTCCCTTTAATACTAAAATAGGTACTATACTTGTCATTAATGAACCTATTGAATATATTAAAGTGTCTGTGTTTGATATAGTTGATATTACTCTTGAATTTGCAGTAGGACATATTTCTTCTCCATATGGTGATATATAAAAGATTCTTTTTATTGGTGATAATAAAGGTTCTATATCATTTGATTTATTGAAATGTAATTGTGATTTTTTCAATTCTGGATGAATATATTGTGGGATATTACCTGATTCTTCACCATCTGAATCATCAGATACACTTAAATTATTTATTAGTTCCAAACTTTTTTTATTACGTAGTTTTTTATTCATTTCAACTTCATTTATTACAACGTTTTGAATATCAGAATCCATAAAATAATTGGTCCTTGATAAATCATCATTAGGAGTGGGTGGTCTAGTTTTATTTATAGGTGGTGGATGATTTTCTACTTGAGGTTCAGAAGGATGTGAAATTTGTGATTGACCAGTTATAATTAATCCATTTTGTAATAATGCACTAATATGATAAGTAAAATTTGTATTAATACATGGTAAAACTTGAATATTTGAATTTATATCAGTTAATTTACAAAATAATTCTATTGCTGAATCTAATGATCCAATAAATAATCTTGCACCAGTAAGAAATAAATTCCCCACGTTAGCTAATTCATATCTAAATTGCCTCTTAGTTGATAAATTAATTCTTGACCTCTTGAGTAATTCAACATGTAAATGTACAAAAAAACTTCTAAAAATTTCTTTAGTACTTGAATTAAAACTATTCCATAATTCAGAATTACCTTCAACTATTGAATTCCATTGTTGTTTAGCTAATGAGGGATCCAGTGATAATCTAAAACTTAATAATTCTCGAATATATTCTTGATGATTTGGAATTAATCTGGTTAATCTTGATCTTATATCTCCTATAGCTGGTCCTCCAATAACTCTTATTATTTCTGCTGTTGATCCTCCATTATCTGATATTGGTATTACATATGATGTATTATTACAATTTGATAAATTTGTGAAAATAGGTGTTAATTCATTTGTAGCTGTACCACCTGAAAATATAGTTATTTTTGGCATTATTATTTTTTGATTATTAGTAGGGTGATATTATCGTTCAATTGACCTCATTTATTATGAAATTATTTTGATTAAACGAGTATAGCTAAAGCTTATATATGAACTCGAATGATTAGTAATTAAATGATTGAATATGACGTGTTTTCTATTAATTTAATGTGTTTTGTTATTACTTTATTTGTAAATACATATTATTAAATTATAGCCTCTTAGTTTAAACTCCGTAATAATAAAAGTGGAGGTAAAAATTTGGTAGCCTTATTGTATGAAATCTTCTGCTTAGCTTAGTAGAATCAAAATCAACTAATTTTACTGACAACACCTTTAGTTTAAATGCAATGTAGTCAATGTAGAAATTACCCTTCTAGCTTCCCTTTTCAATCAAAAGCATTTCAGTGTGTATTTTTAGAAGTGCAAACAATTCAATCTGAATTGAAATAATTTTTGCAACCAAATTTAATTTAATTCTAAATTTGACGCAGAACAAATAGTTAATTTATAATTTTATATTTATTTATAAATACCCTTAGCTCCATAACAATTATTCAACAAGACTCGAATAAAATTACGAAAACATCGATAAAATAATTCACACTAACTCAGTAGTGTATACTTTTAGGTGAATTTAGATTTGTTAACAAATCTTCATTAACTTCATAAGAAATCAAAGGTGGACTGAAATTTACTCTTGTAATTGTAAAAAAATTAAACTAGAAATAAAAATTGTATCATACACTACTTTGTTATATCTGGTTTACATAGTTGAAAATTGCCGGTGCTACCAAATTTTAATTAATTTTTTTTACTGCAAAAAATTTTAAGGATGAAACAAATTTTTCACTTCTAAGTAATTTTTCACATTTTTATAAAAAATCATCAATTCAATTGAATAACTATAATCACTAAACAATGTCAGATCAAGAAGTTTTAGTTTTAAGAGGAACCTTAGAAGGTCACAATGGTTGGGTCACTTCATTAGCCACTACTCCAGTTCATCCAGATTTATTATTATCAGGATCAAGAGATAAAACTTTAATTAAATGGAAATTAACTGGTGGTGAAGATAATCAATATGGTATTCCAAAAAAATCATTCACTGGTCATTCCCACATTGTTCAAGATGTTACCATTTCAGCTGATGGTGCTTATGCATTATCTGCTTCATGGGATAAAACTTTAAGATTATGGGATTTAGAAAGTGGTGAAACTACAAGATTTGTTGGTCATAAAGGAGATGTTTTATCAGTATCAATTGCTAAGAATTCAAGACAAATTGTTTCTGCTTCAAGAGATAAAACCGTTAAAGTTTGGAACACTATTGGTGAATGTATGGCTACTTTAACTGGTCATAATGATTGGGTTTCTGCTGTTAGAATTTCACCATCAGGTAACAATTCTTCAGTTATTTCTGCTTCATGGGATAAAACTGTTAAAGTATGTGAACTTTTAAACCTTTTTTCAAAGAAAAAATTTTTATATGATGATTGATTTTATTTGCTACTTCAGACGTTGCATAAGCTTCGAATGAGACATATCTTTTATCACCAAGATCTCTGATTGAAATTTTTTAATTAATTTTGGAAGAAATTATAATACTAACTTATTCTTTTTCTTTTTAGTCATGGGATTTAACTGATTACTCAACCAATGCTGATTTCATTGGTCACACCGGATACATTTCATGTATTACTTTATCACCAGATGGATCATTATGTGCTTCAGCAGGTAAAGATGGTGTCATCATCTTATGGGATTTAAACTCAAACAAAACCTTATATACTTTAGATGCTAAAGCTGAAGTTTCATCATTAGCTTTCTCACCAAATAGATATTGGTTAGCTGCTGCAACTACTTCAGGAATTAAAATTTTCAAATTACAAGAAAGATCATTATTAGATGAATTAAAACCTGAATTTGCTATTGGTTCAAATGCTAAAGATCCTGAAGCTATTTCATTAGCTTGGTCTGCTGATGGTCAAAACTTATTTGCTGGTTATACTGATAATGTTATTAGAGTCTGGCAAGTTATGACTCCATCATCATAAATTTGAGAGGAGGAATATTGCTTGTATAATATAGGATAATTTGTATAATAAAAAGTAAAATAAGAGAATATAAACGAATTACAGTTCAAATATTAAACATTCAAGTTAATTAAATGTCTAAGAGATAAATTTGTTACTTTTATTCATGTATCAAATCTAATACCTCTGCTATAATATATGTATGATGAGATATGGAGGTATTGAAAGAATGTGGGGATGAAAATCAAGATTTATATTAAATCTATAAAAATAATATAGACTATAATTTAGTAAACTAATGCATTATAGTTTTGTTTTTTTCACAACCACAAATTTTTCAAAACAATTTTTGAATGTCAATAAAACAAACAATTCAATTACCTAATTAACATCATCATTGCCACTCCTTAGTTGTGGAAACAATCATCAACCGCTACTTCATTATGCTCAAATTTCATTTATTTTTCTAATCAATTTCAAAAAAGAAAGTAGCCACCTCATCAAAATCATTCTTTTACTAGATCTAAAAAAAAGCGCCATCAACTAGTTCACAATTAGAATACATGTCAACAACTACCTCATGAATTGAGAACACCTCTTCAGTCACGAATATGAGTATATTGGTATTACATAGATCAAAAAAGAAATCAAAATTGTCATCTTCAACGTCAATTGCAACATCAATCATATTCAATTCATAAATTTATGTGCCGCAAATGAGCGTACATCAGAGGTAGTCCATAAGCAGTTGTACCACATTTGTCTTTACAACAGAAAAATAGAGCCGCCATTGGGGATTTTGACAAAATGTGATTTTAAATGACTGATATTATTATGAATAAATTACAAGAGTATAGATTTTGATCAATCAACTACAACAAGTTCAATGGAGTATCAAGTGAGAATCAAGTGAAGTTTTTGGCTGGAAAAAATTTAAAGCAAATTATTAAGTAAGTAAGCGTCAGTTTGGTCTCATACTATAATCCCATCAACCCCGTTCAAATTAATAATTTCAGTCCCCAGAATAAATGATCAGGAAAATGAACCTATTTCGTACAGTATACACTTTCGTGAACATTGCCAGGCTCTCATATTTTCTGGTTGTCAAAAGTTCAAGATGGTGTAAGATATCTTGCATTAACCGTATCACAAGCTTCAATCTGTGAATTTTACATCAAACTTTCCTACTTTACTTTCAGGTCAATTGAGGCAAGCTTTCATAGTATAAATTGAAGATCAGTAGCTGCTACTAGAGTTTAGCTAATGAATTCTTCAATTGATGTGGTCAATTTTTTTATTCCTATCTTAGGATTGCTCCAAACTTGAAAATCTGTTTACATGTTTCATAATAATTTGGATCTTTCTGAAGCACTCTTACAATCTAAGTTGAAAATCAATCTAAGTCAATACGGGTAGAATTAGATGTATTCTGGCAGCTCATTTAAATTCAACATTTTTAGACTAAAACTTTCAAATATACCCATTAAATGTAAACACAAATGCTACCAAATTTTGGTAACATATATAGAGGAGTTCATTTCAAGATCTTTCCAGATCTACAAGTGAAGAACGACTTAATTAATATTCAATTAGCATTCCAAAATAATCCAATTTGCTAAAGTACAAATTAATCAAAACCTTTCGCATTTTTCCCAAATTTGATATCACTTTTTTTTTTCATATAATCAACCAAAACTTATTCAAATTTTAAATTTAACACAAACTACATTACAAATTTAAAACATTATACATATTATAAACGTTAAATACAATACAAATTACAATTTATCAAAATTAAACATATTATTAATTAAATTTAATACATTTTACAGCCATTAAATTTAATACAAAATACAAATCATCAGTATTAATAATATCATAAATATCAAATATATACAACAAAAAATATTTTATAGTCCAATACAAATTCGATTCCTCAGATATTATTCATATTATAAAGTTCAAACTTACACAACACAGAACTTTTAAATTTAATACAAACCACCACAAATATTAAACTATAGTTGTATTAAATTTTACAAGTACTTATACCAAACAACTACAAAGACCAAGGTAAAAGAACTACTTTTTTTAGATTTCATTAATTACAAGTTTTAAATTTATTTAAAATAATTTTAAAACAACTAAAAAATTCTTTACCAATTATTACAATGTCTATCATTCAATTAACTAAAACTAACAAAATTAGAAATTTTTTTACCAAACCATTTAGAAGTTACTCAGCCAAAAAAGCAAATTCAAAAATTCACCAATTAATTTCAGATATGGATTTAGAAAGCATTCAACAATTACAACAAGATATAACCAGAATCACAGTTTTACATAATAATCAATTATTAGATTCAGGCAATAAACAACAAGTTACAATTGTTAGACCAAAATTTAGAAATTCTGGTATCTACGCAAGACCACTTGATTTAGGTCAACAACTACAATTACAGCAGTTCCCATTAACAGATGAATATGGAGTAGTTACAAATGTATTAAAAAATGGTAGTCCAAATAATGAATTTGAAGTCATTATTTATAATGACGAACATGCTTCAGGTTATAAAATTGATCAAAATGAAGATGGAGAAGGTATTAGAGATGCAAAATCAAATGAAAATAACCAAGAAATGATTAATCCTGAAAAAGGTGAAGAAGTCATGTTATTAGTAATTAATGAAGAAGCAGAAAAAGTTCAAAAAACACTTGATGACTATTACAAAATCCTGAAATCATTTAGTGAAGACAACTGTCCTTTTATCTATGAAAAAGGTGAGAATTTTGAAACTAAATGTAGGGGTCCAGCTTTAAATGATGGTGAAAGATTTGTAACTGATGAAGACCCAGTAATCAATGGTGCAGCTCAAGATTTAGCAACTGAAGATAATATCAATGATAATAAAGAATTAATTAAAGGTGCAGCTCAAGATTTATTTAGTGAAGATAATATTATTAATAGCAACTCATTGAATAATGATGCAACTCAAGATTTACATATTGAAAATAATATTATTAATGATGATTCATCAGATGATGATGCAGCTCAAGATCTTCAAACTGAACTAGATGCTAATAATGATAATCCATTAAATAATGATGCAGCTCAAGAGTTACAAATTGAACTTAGTACTATTAGTAATTCTTTATCAAATAATGATGAAGCTCAAATTGTACAATCTGAAAATAATATTATTAATAATAATTCATTGGATAATGATGCAGCTCAAGATTTACAAGTTGAAAATAGTATTAGTAATGATAATGCTGGTGAAGTTGAAGATGAAGAAGTACTAAATTATTATGAGATGAGTATTCATAATTCAGATATAATAGATTATTCAGATTTTAAAGATAAAGAAGCTGTTAATCGAGTACAAATTGAAGATAATGACAATCGTGATGGAATCGCAAATGGCATTTTAGCAGATGAAGCTGATACATATGGGAAAAATTTCAATAATGCCAATGAATATATATTAGATGATATTAGATTTAGGTCAGATTTGAAAGATACAACAGATGCTGCACCAATTGGAGAAGAAACTTCTTATAAATATAGAGACGATGATCAACATAGTATTAGGGAGTACAGTACAGTCATTGTGAAAAAGATTAAAAAGAGGTTCAATCCAAGTGATTTAGCAGGATTATTTGATGATGACAACAATACAGGAACTACAAATGTAGAAGATAATGAGGGTGCTCAGGATTTACAAATTGTAAATAATATTAATAATAATAATTCATTAAATAATGATGCTCAAGATTTACAAGTTGAAAACAGTATTGATGATTATCATTCATTGGATAATGATGCAGCTCAAGATTTACAATCTGAAGTCAATACTGATAGTAATAATTCATTAAATAATGATGCAACTCATATTGTACAATCTGAAAATTATATTAATTATGATTATTTGCTGGATAATGATGCATCTCAAGATTCACAAATTGAAGTCAATACTAATAGTAACAATTCTTTAAATAATGATGCAGCTCAAGAGTTACAAATTGAACTTAGTACTATTAGTAATTCTTTATCAAATAATGATGAAGCTCAAATTGTACAATCTGAAAATAATATTATTAATAATAATTCATTGGATATTGATGCAGCTCAAGATTTACAAGTTGAAAATAGTATTAGTAATGATAATGCTGGTGAAGTTGAAGATGAAGAAGTACTAAATTATTATGAGATGAGTATTCATAATTCAGATATAATAGATTATTCAGATTTTAAAGATAAAGAAGCTGTTAAACAAGTACAAATTGAAGATAATGACAATCGTGATAGAATCGCAAATGGCATTTTAGCAGATGAAGCTAATACATACTGGAAAAATTTCAATAATGCCAATGAATATATATTAGATGATATTAGATTTAGATCAGATTCGAATGACGCAACAGATGCTGCACCAGTTGGAGAAGAAACTTTTTATAAAAATCGAGACGATGATCAACATAGTGTTAGGGACTACAGTACAGTCATTGTGAAAAAATCTAAAAAGAGGTTCAATCCAAGTGATTTAGTAGGATTATTTGATGATGACAACAATACAAGAGCTACGAATACGGAAGATAATGAAAGTGCTGTATATAATGAAAGTGTTGTATATCATGAAAGTGCACTTGATCTTGAAAGTATTCCAATAACAAGTTACGATGAAAAGTTGATTGAAGATACTAATGAACAACTTATGCTTTTCAAATTTTTGAGAATCTAACGACAATAGTGGATATATTGTGGGATGTTTATCAGAATTTGATACTGGTTATATACACTAGATTTTTTAAAGCTTTATACAATTAGATAATCAACTTCAAATTATTACTTAGTCTTTTCAAGAATCAATACAATTAATAGTAAAATTAATAACATCAGTTCAATCCATTTTTCATAAATTCAGATAAATTCAAAAATTATGCAAAAAATTATTCACCCTATCATTTAATTATCGTCAGTAATTATACCTTTAAGAAAATACTTAATTATCAAAAATCAACATTTTCAAGATTTCAAAATTAACATTTTCAACATTTAAAAACTAGTATTTTCTGCATTTAAAAATCAACATATTCAACATCTAAAAATTAACATTTTCAACATCTAAAAATTAACATTTTCAACGTTTAAAAATCAACATTTTCAACATCTAAAAATTAACATTTTCAACATTTAAAAATCAACATTTTCAACAATTAAAAATTAACATTTTCAAAAGTTAAAAATCATCAAGGTTTAATTTTTTACCATCATCAACATTAGCAATTTTTCAATTATAGATCAAAAAAGATATCAACGAATTTTTCATTACAACAACCTTAGACTGGCCACCTATAGTTTCAATAATGGATAAACACCTTTCAGCTACATTTTTAATTCACAACATTTTTTTAAAATTTTTAGCGTTTACATTTATAAGTTAATAAAATCAACTAACTTGATTGATTTCAATTTTGTAGTTTTCTCTAACTTTCTATTTATTAATAATATTGTCAGAATTGAAAGTTTCTTGGGTTATCATACATTATATACAAATAATAGATTTTAGTAGTCTTGCACCGCTCGTAGGGTTCTGGATTTAGTTCAACCATATAACAGAAAAGTAGTAAATTTATCATATTAAGGATACCTTTTAATTGTCCTAAATGGCTTGATCAATTAGCTTACATAAAATCTAAATGCAATCAATACTTTATTTCAACTTATTCAATTTGCTTATATAAAAATTAAATACAAAGTAATGAAAAAAAAAAAAAAGAAAAGAGTACAATTCAAAAACAAATTAAAAATTTCATCAAGTTAAGTGGTGATATATAAATTAATCTCACTTAATACTTACAATTACTAATAGTTTCATATATGTAGATAATATTACAACAAGTTTCAAAATTTGTGTAATATAGTCTTTTTATCACGTGAATGCGGCTGGTAGCTGATTGTAATCAATCAATATGACGCGTATTTAATTTAATTACATCATCAAATTGATCTTATTAATTTTACAATATAAGCAATATTATTCATCGATAATAGATTCCTAAGGTTTATAGTTGAAAAGGATAACTTAACTGCAAATATGGCTTTAACAGAGTTTGAGAAAAAAAGACAGGAGAATATTCAAAGAAACAAAGAGCTTTTACAAAAATTAAATCTTGATTCAATAACTAATAACATATCCAAAGAAATTGAAAGATCGTCACCATCACCACAACCAACTACAAAGAAAAGAAAAATAATTACCAGAAATCATGAACCAAAGTCAAAAAAAGAAGCTGTTGAACCAACTAGAAGATCAAGTAGATTAAGAGGTATAAAAACTGAATTAGAAAATCCTGAAGAATATAGGAAAATAAAAGAAGAAGAACTAGAAGCAGAACGTGAAAAGAAGAAAATTGAAAGTTTGAGAAGAACTAAATTATATGGAGATTTTAATTTAATTGATTTAGTCACTGATAAGAAAAAAGGAGGAAGATTATTTGAAGAAAAAATTAGACCAACTATGAAACAAAAAGCAAATGGTGCAAAAATTGAACAAGATGAAACATTGCTCGAAGAAGAAAATGAAGTACTAGCACTTTTACAGTCCATTGGTGATAAATTCTCAGCTGGTGATTTTTATGAACAAATATCCAAAAATGAGAATCTTAATTCTGATAAACTTGTTGATTCTAAAAGAAAAGAGTTTGATTCCAAAAGAATATTTTCAAAATTTGATCCATTAGATGTAAAATTAACTCATCATAGAATCACCTCAATAGCATTTCATCCGTCAACAACTGAAAGAATAGTAGCTGCGGGAGACACCGATGGTAATCTAGGTATATGGATACCGGATTCTGAAACTGATGAAAAACCAACTATATCAATATCAAAACCTCATGGGAAAAATGTATCCAAAATATTAACTCCATCAAATCAATTGCAAAAAATTTATAGTTCATCATATGATGGAAGTGTAAGGTCACTAGATTTAAAAACATTGAAAAGTCAAGATGTTATTTCATTAAATGAATTTCATGATTCTGGAATTACTGATATTAATTTTGTAAGAGAAGATCCAAATCTATTATATATGACAAATTTAAGTGGATTATTTTATAATTATGATTTAAGAACAAAACCAAATGCAAAAAATTTATTGAGGCTACATGATAAAAAAGTTGGAGGTTTTGCAATAAATCCAAATAATAACTATCAAATTGCAACCTCATCATTAGATAGAACTTTAAGATTATGGGATTTACGTAAGATTTCAAAACTGGAATATTCAGAATATGATGATCATAAATCTCCTCATATGTATGGAAATTATACTTCAAAATTATCAATATCTTGTGTTGATTGGAATATAAACAATCATATAGTGTGTAATGGGTATGCTGATTATATTCATTTATTTAATTACAACGAACCACCAAAAATTACAGAATGGGATAAATCATATATGCCAGATTACAAGAGACCTAGAGTGAAAGAAGAAGACACAATAATATTACCAGATAATTTAAAACCTTTCAATAGTATAAGACATAATTGTCAAACTGGTAGATGGGTATCAATTTTGAAATCAAGATGGCAAGAGAATCCAGCTGATGGTATGCATAAATTTATTATAGCAAATATGAATCGTGGTTTAGATATTTATGATGAGAAAGGTAATATATTAGCTCATTTAAATGATCAAGTTGGTGCTATTCCCGCGGTATGTACATTACATCCTACACAGAATTGGGTAGTTGGAGGAAGTGCAAGTGGTAAAATATACTTAATAGAATAAATAGTTTACATAGTATAAATAGTTTTCATTATTTTTTTAATATAAATAGTTTTCATTATTTTTTTAATGAGATGCATACTCCTAAAAGAAAACGCTGAAGCATAATCAAACGTATTTGATATGCTTGTAAACATTTCCTTTCTAAAGTTGCACCTTCATTAAAATGATACATCAAAGGTAAACTTTTACTAAGTGTTCCATCTTACACAGAATTGGGTAGTTGGAGTGTTGCACATATATAAAAATAATCTGGGTCATATCAATGTTAATACATTATTAAAAATTTGTTTATGTAAAATTTATTTAATAGAATAAAATTTATATAGTATGAATAGTTTTATCATAATATTGAAGTAATAAATCCCAAATACCTGGATTTCAACGTTTAAAAATGACACGACCGGAAGTAACAACAATTATATCAAATAGTATTTTGATCTATAATATGAAAAGAAAAAAGTGATTTTCACTTTCAAGTTTATAGTCATTGAAAAAGAAACAGAATTCCGGTTTTTGAGTCAGGTGCCAAACAATTTTTGAGTGCAGAAAAGAGCATTGACTTTGCAAAAGCCACGTTTTTGTACCGGAAACGCGTCTGAAACTACCACCAAAGGTTAAGGTTAGTTATTGTTATAAGTATAGGGATCAACTCTATGTATCAGTTGTTCAAGTTTCCAGTAAAATTTACTTTTTTGAATAGCTAAATCTTGTCTTGTATTTACCACTTAACAAGTTTGATAACTTGAAAAAGATCTTAATTGTTCTTAAATAGGGTTTACTTTAATGTACATTTTAGTTTAAAAGGTACAACCAAGAACACATTATTTATAATCATTTGGTGTGGAATTTGGGGTTCATTTGCAAAGGATTACTGATGAAAGCTCCTCAATCTTCAATAAGAAGTGGCTCACAACAGCAGGTGCTTGAATTGTAGGTTTCAAAAAAGGTAAAAATTTTATTTGATCTGAAATTTTAGAGACGATTTGTTTTGCAATTTGAATACAAAAGCATGAATTTCATATTGCATGAGAGAATAATGCAGGATCTTAGGTAAATTTCATATTGAATTATAATAAATTAATTTATTTGATTATTCAATCAATTTGAAATTTTATAATATTGCTAAATCAAATAGATATATAATACCAGTCTAACATGTGCTTTTATTATTTGAACTTCGATTCCTGAAATTTTTTAAACATGTAATATTATTTGAAATATAATAATTTTTTTACCTTTATTTTTTGATTTATTTGACACTAGAGATCACCTAATTAATTGATCAAAGACGTTAACGATTTACTTACAACCAAATGGGTTTTTATACAAAAATAGATTACTAATAAATTCAGATCATTAATTGGTCTTGCGTTGCAAAAGATAACGAAGATTTTTAGGTAGTAAAAAATGCGTACTAGAGTATTACATAATCAAACTTATTATTCTTATTGTACTCAAACTTGAAACATATTATAGTTATTGTTGAGATCGGACTCAATTTTTTACTTACCTTGTTTATTATAAGTTATAAATCACTTCTTAAATATAACTATGTGTTGTACTATGATTATGTCACCATTTTTCAAACAAAAAATGAAAGTATACTTATGTAGAATGAAAAGAATTGTCGAATATATAAATATTTTACAAATCAATAACTATAGTAAATTTTTATGCTTTTCCAGTGAATTACTGTATCACGGACCAACTCATTAAAGAAATTGGTTTGACTATAGAGAAAGTACAATAAATTTTATAGAAAGATATTGATTCAAAAAAAATTATACAATAATAAAAACTATTTAAAATATCATAAGTAAATAATACCATCCATTTCCCTAGCTGGCCAGACTTGAAAAATATATATATACCACTTAACTTGATGTTATTTTTAATTTATTCTTGAATTGTATTTTTTTTTGTTTTTTTTTTTAACTCATCTTTAAACTTCTCTTCGTTACTATTTTCTTTCGATTTTCTTTTCTTGATCAATAATGTCCTCTTAATTTCTTAAAAAAAGATGCATGTTTTGAATGTTTAGATGATAAAAACTCTCTTAATTCCTTCGGTGCGCTATCTGCATCTACATCATTGGAGTTTGTAGCTTTTTCTGATGATGATTCAATTCCCGATTTTATTGGTGGTTGTTTTGCATCTTTAACCCCTCTAGATTTATTTGCACTATCTTTGACAGCACATTTAGCTTTATTTTTCCAAATTGTACTGATATTTGACGAATAATATTCTTGTAATTCAGCAGGTATTTTGCTATCTTCATTAACATCTTCATTAATTGAGCTTGAGTTATTTTCAGATGATGATCTAATACCCGAATTAATTGGTTGTGGTATTGCATCTTTAACCCCTCTAGATTTATTTGCACTATTCTTGACAGCACGTTTAATTTTACTTATGAAAGTTGTATTGATATTTGACAAATAATACTCTTGTAATTCAGCAGGTATTTTGCTATCTTCATTAACATTTCCATTAGTTGAGCTTGAATTATTTTCAGATGATGATTTAATACCCGAATTAATTGGTGGTTGTTTTGCATCTTTACCCCCTTTAGATTTATTTGCACTATTCTTGACAGCACATTTAGCTTTATTTTTTAAAGTTGTCTTGATATTTGCCAAATAATATTCTTGTAATTCAGCAGGTATTTTGCTATCTTCATTAACATCTTCCTTAATTGAGCTTGAGTTATCTTCAGTGATACTAGTATTGTTTGCAATTTTAGGTTCTAATGGTATTTTATTTTCATCAATTGCTGAATCATCAAAAGTCTTAAAAAATTCGTCTTCTAAAGAAAATAAGTTTTCTAAATTTTGTAAAATTTCGGAATTGAATCTTCTCTCAGTGGTACAATTGCTTGAGTCATCAGGTGTTTGTAAACTTGATTGAACATCAGATAAACTAATAGTATTTTCATGAACTTGTGTAACTTCAGGACTTTGAGCTTCTGGTTGTGGTATTGGAACACCTGCGATTGTATAATAATGTTGTCTTACTTGTTCCAATTGTTTTTCAAATAACTCTTCTTCATACTTCTTTTTGTTTGCTTGTATTTTAATGATTTTTTTTCTATATTCTTCAAGTAAGTCTTCAACTGGTACTAAGTCAGATTGTAAACATTTGGCGTATTCAATGTCAAAGTTTTGATTATTTTTTACTTTTAAACAAGATTTTGGAGGTGGAGTGGTAGTTTTTCTTGACTTTTTTGAAAATAATTGTGAAAATGATTTTTTACCTCTTGTTCTTTGTTGTTTTTTAGAACTTGAACTTTCTAATAATTCTTTGTTTGGTGTATAAGTCCCTTTATTTGAAATCTTCGAAATATTTAAAAATTTCTTTGTACTATCTCTGATTTTGTGTAAAATATATGGGGTATTTGAATTTTTAGAAGAAGCATATTCCCCATCTGCTGAAGTAGAAATTTGATTGAAATTGATGGATAAATCAGTTTGAGTTTGTGGAATTTCTTGATGGTTAGTTGAGGTAGTAACTTCGGATTGAGTTTTGGAGATAGTTGATTGATTTGACATTTTAATAATTATAGTTTCAATAGTTTGATTTATATGATTTTAGTTTTAAAATTTAACTAAAATGTAGTTTTTTGAATGTTATTAGAGTGTTTGATGATAATTTGACTTTGATTGTTTGATAATAATCTGATTTTTGATACTTTGATAGTATTCTGATTATTCGACTGTTTTTTAAATTGCTTGTAAAATTGCAATTTTATATATGTAATTTTGATTTATAAACTATAAATTGTTTGCAATTTATAATGTGGTTATCAGGTTATTATATGATTTCTTATTAATAATTTGATAATAAATTGATTATTTAATTGTAATTTGTTTAAATTGATTGTTTTGTAAAATTGGATGTAAATAAAAAAGTGGGAATTTTGATATGTTTTGCAACCAAAAAAAAAAAACCCAAAATATATGTGAGAAATTTATTAGAGTAAATTCTACTATGCAATACAAAAATATTGCGGTACGGATGTTATACCTTCTTCGAATATTTATAAAAAACCGTAAGACTTATCATATAACAATGGTCAGTATGATGAATATATAATGAATTAAGAAGTTCTATAAGAATAATTTACCATAGATGTATATATTTGAGTTGAACTTTAATTTTGTCTCGAGGAACGTAACACATAGGGGTATGTCAAAAATGTTAAGTGGTTTTCAACAACTATGCTAACAATATTTAGGTTGGGTTGAGGATTTCTCTTGTGAGTAATGGGTTACTAGAGGGATTTAATAGAGGGATAAACTAAAGGAATTCACTAAGGGATTGTTTTCTTTCCAACGAGTACGTTTACATATTAACAAAATCAAAATATTCATTATATTTGATAATTATAGATATATGTTTGAAAGCTTGATGAATGATCTAGTTTATGGTACCAATACTACGGTATAATAAAAGATTTTGATTTTGGACATGAGTTATGTCATCTAAATGAGCAGTAAAGATGAAACAGGTGACACTTTAAGGATCACCATTTTGTAATGAAGTGGTAAAATAGAATACAAAAATATGTAATAAATTAAACTTACAAATAATTTAAATACTATACATTCTTTGCTTTACATTGATTGAAGTAAAAGTCAAACCAAAAAAAATTATCAACTGTCAAATCTTCTATAACAACTGTAATTTGCTCTTTTTTTTAATTCGACTAAATAGATAACTGTTTTCTTTGATTATAAATAATATGTTCTTGGTTGTACCTTTTAAACTAAATTGTATATTAAATAAGCCCTACTCAAAGAACAATTAAATTCTTTCTCAAGTGATCAAACTTGTTATGAGGATGAATACAATACTAGATTTTACTAATTAAAAAAGTAAATTTTACTGGATACTTGAATACAACTGATATATTAGAGTTGATCCTTATACTTATAACAATAACTAACCTTAACTTTTGGTGGTAGGTTCAGACGCGTTTCCGGTTCAATCACGTGGTTTTTACAGAGTCCATGTACTTTTTAGAGCTCAAAATTTTTTTTAGCACCGGACTCAATAGCCGGAATTCTGATTTGTTTTTCAAAGATTATAAGACCAAGAGAAAAAAACATTTACACATTTTTATATCACTTCTTTCTTTTCATATTATAAATCATCAACTACCTTTTTCATAAATATAAAAAATCAACTTGAGATTTAACAAATAACAATCTGGAATTCAACAACAATAAATTCAATCAGGGGATTTAGAATAAAAAATACGATCTGGGTTTTTAATAAATAATAAATACAAATTGGGTTTTAGAAACAATAAATCCAACTTGGGGTTTTAAAAATGAGAAATCCAACTTGTGGTTTTGAAATAATACAATTTGGGTTTTAGAAATAATATATACTACTTGAGGTTTTAAAAATAATACATACAATCGGGGTCTCAAATTAATATATATAATTGGGGTTTTAGATTAAGAAACACAATCTGAATTTAGAAGATAATTTAAATCTAGGATTCAGGAACTAACAACAGGTGAAGGTTGTCAAAGGCCTTCCCTGTACCAAGATCTTATTAAATTAGATTGATGGTTTAATTATTTTATTGAGAAATTAGAGGTTAAATAGTTGAAAGGTTGCGGCCTGCACCACGTAAATTAATTGTGATTAATTTGGGTCAACTTTTGTGTTGACTTGTTTGGAACACTTAGTAAAAGTTTACCTTTGATGGATCATTCAATGAAGATTTAACTTCAGAATAGGAAACGTTTACAGGCAATATCAAATAAATGTGATAATGCTTCAGCGTTTTTTTGAAGAGTATAAAGTTTTACTTTCAGTTTATATATTAACTTTATATATTTAATTCTCTTAAATAACGTAACACATCACCACATAAATACAAACTACCACAAATAACAATTGGTAAATTTTGTAGATTTTGTTCTTTCTGTTGTTTCAAATACTCAAAAACATCTCTAATATAAGCTTGGTCAGAAACTACCTCAACTTGAACTTCCATTTCTTGAGCAGCTTTTTTAATTTTGGGAATCAGCTCGGGGAAAATCCATGGCATTTGATCAGGTTGGTTGAATAATGTTGGAATGATTATATCATTTGATTTTACAATATGTTTTAATATTGATTTTAAATTTTTACCTTTTGTTATTCCTATAATGAATATTTTAGGTTGTGGAATATTTGAATCTAAGTATCTTGATAATTCTATTGATGCACTTTCGTTATGGGCTCCGTCTAATAGTATCTTTTGGTGGATGTTTGGTACGTTAATGTATTGTAATCTACCTGGCCAATCTGTCTTTTTTATACCTTCAATGATTTGATTCTTTGTGATCTGGTTGTTGTAATATTTGGTGTTTATGTAGTTGGTTATGCTTATTGCTAATGATAAGTTATTGATTTGATATTGACCTTTTAACGGACTATATTTTATTAATTCATTTGTTTCTTCATTTGGTTTTACAATTATCGATTCTGATGATTCACTTTTACATTTTTCCTTTATGACTTGTAAAACTTTTGAATCATTCAGTGAATCAACAAAACATGGAATACTTGATTTAATAATGCCTGCCTTTTCACTAGCAATTGCTTCAATTGAGTCACCTAATAGTTTTTCATGATCCATTCCTATTTTTGTAATACCAGTGGCAATAACTCCTTCATTTGGGTCGGTAATTCTCTCCAATACATTTGTAGCATCTAATCTACCACCAACTCCAACTTCAATTAATGCCAATTCAACTTTTTCGATTTCAAATATCTTGAATGCAGTAACAGTTAAAAGTTCAAACTCTGTACAATTCAATTTTAATTTTTGATTTAGTGACAATATGTCAATGTTAACAATATCAAATTTGGATTTGGAATAAATCTTATTATTTATAGTAATACAATCATTAATCTCAATTAAATGTGGTGATGTAAATTTCCCATTTTTAATTTTATGAGATTGAGTTAAAATTGATGAAATATAAGCTAGCGTTGATCCTTTACCATTTGTACCTGCTATATGAATTGATTTATATTTTAGGTGAGGATTATTTAAATGAGATAGTAGTTTAGTAATACGCGATAGACCTAAATCAATAGGCATCTTGATGTAAGGTGTTGTAAATCAAAACATGGGGGAAAAAGAAAAATAAATTTACAGAGTATTTGTGTGTAGAGTCATTAACAACCAATTCAACTCTAACACAACAATGACTACAGCAGACCAAGAACCATCATATATACAAGAAAGACTAGACTCACTATCAAACATTGATTTTAAAATAGTAGATCTACTACAAGATTTTTCAAATCTATTTGAAAATCATAGTGAAAGTAAAAATCAACAAATATTCACAGAAAACACTTCCAAGATATTCAAAAATTTATCAACAATAGCAATTGATCTACGGAAAGAAATCAAGAAAATGGATGATAATATTGGTTGTTTTAATAAAAACAAGGATAATATCATGATTTTACCTATTAATGTTGATCAAAAAAATGGGAAGTTAGGGTTTAAGAAATTGAATTTTGAAATTAATGAATTGAAGAATTTATTGGGTACTGTTGATGAAAATGAAATTGTTGAGGTAGAACTAAAGGACGAAGATGCACTAGATACAAGTAAGATGGAAATTGACGAAGAACTAGAAGTGAAGGAGGAAAAGATCGAAATTAAAGAGGAAAATAAACCAAACGAAACAGATAAAGCAGAAATAAAAGAAGAAGAAAAACCAATCATTGAAACCAATGATATAGAAACAACAGAAAACAAAAATAACGAAGACGAAGATGACGATATGGAAGATCTATTTTAAAAGTCATTAATCATAATTATACACCCAAAAACTATATTTCCTCAAGATAACCTTGTTGAATTAATCTTTCAACATCATTTTTCCTTACATAAAATTGAGAATCTTTAATTAAATTGAATGAACCATATTCAGTAGTAACATCACCACCATCTTTCAAACATCTAACATCAATAAATATTTCAGTTGGTGGTTTTAAATCACCAGTTAAATCTAAATATTCACCAAATTTTGATTTATATGTTGTTATTAAATTTGAATAATTTTTAAAAAAGTCTTGTTCGAAATGATTTAAGTTATTTAAATCTAATTGAGTTGTATAATTTGGGATTAGTTTTAGTTGTGGTGGTATATATTTAGATTTCGAATTGGTTTGAGTACTTGAAGAGTTGTTATTATTGGAGTTGTTTGTTGATGAATTATTATGATAATTATTATTATTATTCACATTTGTAGTAGTAGTACTTTCTTGTGATATAGATTCAGTTGGATCAATATTTAACCAAGAAAATTCAATTAATTTATCACTTCTTAATTTTTCATAAGCTAATAAACATCTTTTATTCCTTCTCATTGATAAATGTGTTACAAAAGTTTGACATTGATTTATTTTATAATCTTCTTTACTTTCTTCTACTTCTTCTAATCCATGTTGTTCATTTTCTTCTTTTTCTAATTGTAAATTTTCATTAATCATTGATAAATATTCTGCATCTTTATTTAAATCATTTATTTCTTTTATTATATTATTTATTAAATCTGATTGATATATGGGTATATTTGGTAAATTTGAGAATCTTTTTGCATCTAGTATTAGTTTATTAGCTTGGTCTCCGTACATTATAGTTGGTGATTGATTTTTAGGTAGGTGATAGGTAATCTGATGATCTTACTTTATAAGTTGTTTCTGCAATAATTAATATTAGTTGATTATTATTATTATTAATATTATTATTACTAAAGGTATATAAATCACACACGCGACTAGAAAAAATTTCTAATCTGTGAAAGTTTATTGACGTGTCGCAAAAAAAAAGAGTATGTCCATAAAAGATTAATTGTGTCAAATAAAATTCATGGACATATTTCTCTCAGAATGGAGATATGAGAGAAATTCAAAACAATAATGTGGCTAAACCATTATGCATAATAATGAAAGGTTTAACTACAAAGTCATTAATTAAAGGGGAATTATTGACCAAAAATTTTGATAAGATTTGTTTAAAGTTAAAGTTTTTAAATTTTAGGTATTTTATAAATTAAGTGGAGAAAATAAAGGGACCAACTACTTGGATGAATTTTTACAACAAACGTACTTTTAATCAATTAATTCTAAACCATTCACATCCTCAAATCATATGAATAGTTCTGCTTAGGGTTCAATTATACAAACTTGAATGTGTTTAAATAGAGAATTTGAGAAAAGTAAAAAGCAAAAATAAAAAAAGTAAAGAAAGAAAATTAAAAAAATTAATTAATTAAGAAAATTTACGACAACAAAAATTAATTTTTTTTTTTTACAACAACTTTTAATAAAATTAATATTTATTATTCTAGTAGTTATTTACAATCAATTCAACAAAATATCATATTTATATATACATATTACTTTACCAAATTGTTATCACATATATTCATTAAGTTACTAGACACAGTAGCAATATAGTTGAAGAAATCATTACCATTATTATCAATTATTTTTTAGTTCCTATTCATCCATTTCCATATACATTAATTAATACATTCCTTATCTTTTCAATCAACAAAATTTTTTTTTTTAATTTCATTATATACAATTTAATTTAATCTTTTAATATATTCACTTTCAGTTCAATTATTTAAGTTACATTTTTAGTTTTTGTTTAATTTAAATCAATAGCATATAATGGCATTTACTACTGAAAATTCATTATTATCACAAGATAATTTATCACCAACTACTTCAACTTCATATTCTATAGATTCATTACCTCCTAATCAATCACAATTACAACAATCACAACAAAGTCTAGAGTCGCCAAATTACAACAATAATAACGATAACAATCATACCAATAGTAACAGTCACAAGAATTATGAAGATGAAGATTTTTTTTCACCAGCAGCATATTGTTTTATATCAGATCAAAAAGTTCATTTTGAACCAATAGAAGATTATTCAAATGATGAAGATGATTTAAATCAAATTTCAAATACTTTTAAAAAAATTTCAATAATAAAAGATGATTCCGATTATTTACCTGATAAATTATACCTTAAAAATAAAAATTTATTATATTCATTAAATAATCCTTCAGTTTCTGATGTTGAAACTGATACAATTAATAACAACAACAATCATTCAAATTCAACTAACTCAAATGGTAATACGTTGGAAATACCGTCTTCTAAAAACAACTCCATAACAGATACGTCATCCAATTTCTCCAACTCAGAATCACAATCACCATCACCAATTGAAAAATCAAATAATAATAATAATTCAACATCATCAATATATTTCCCCAAATTAGTCATCAACTTATCAGAAAATCTCGAAAATGGATTTATAGAATTGAAAAAATTAATAATGAAAGTATTTCCATTTTGGACTGATTCTTCAAAATTAGAAATTAATCAAGTTACTGGAGGTATTACAAATATGTTATTATCATGTAAATATGACACACAAACTATATTGATAAGAGTTTATGGACATGGAACTAACCTTATTATAGATAGACATCGAGAATTTATAAGTCATTTAATTTTAAATTCGATCAAATTAGCACCACAAGTATATGCAAGATTTAAGAATGGATTAATTTATGGGTACTTATCAGGACATTCATTAAAACCAGAAGAATTATATAATGAACAAATATATCCATTAATAGCTCAACAATTAGGGAACTGGCATAAATCATTAAATTATAAATTAATTGAAGAAGGAGTAGATAAAATTCGAGCTTTAAAATTGAATAATAGAAGAAATTCATTTAGTAAGAAGAAATCATCGAAAAAGAAAAGATTTATATCCAACATATGGGAATTAATTAACGATTGGATTGAAATAGTACCTATAAACCCCGACTTGATAGATTCGTTCCAAACTAATTTACCACATCTAGAAGTAAATGAACAAAATTTAATTGAAGTTATTAAAAATGAATTTAATTGGTTACAACAAACTTTAGAGAAAATCAATTCACCAATAGTATCATGTCATTGTGATTTATTATCAGGAAATGTAATAATACCAGATAAAACCACCAACTTTATAAATTTACCACCAATTGAATCCAATCCTATAAAATTTATTGATTATGAATATATGTTACCAGCACCAAGAGCATTCGATATAGCAAATCATTTTGCAGAATGGCAAGGTTTTGATTGTGATAGAGAAGCAATACCTAAACCAACAATAGATAATCCTATAATTATCAAATGGTGTAAAAGTTATTTAAATAATGAAGGTCCGATTAATGAAGAAGAAATAACTAAATTAATTGAAGAAATTTCAATGTTTTATGGATTACCTGGTTTTTATTGGGGGATTTGGGCAATGATTCAAAGTGAATTATCAAATATAAATTTTAATTATTCAAATTATGGTAAATTAAGATTAGAAGAATATTGGGATTGGAAAAATAAAAATAAAGAAAAAACTGAATCCATTAATAATCATTAACTCATATATATATATTTATATAATTAGCATTTTTTAATCGAAAAAGGACAATCATCAACTAATTATTATCTTCTTAAATCAACAATTGTAGTATATTGAGTCCTTGAAGAAACTAATATACACCATTTATGACCCTTTAATGATTCTTTAACAAGACAATTTAAAATATTCATTGCAAAACTTTTTGGTAAATTATTTGAACTAAATACTACTTTTCTAATCCATTCATCTTGTTGATGTATTGAAGTAATACTAATCATATCTAAAACTTCATCTCTTAAATCAAATATTAATACTGGTCCTTGTGCTAAAGTTTGTATTGCTTTACCACCTATTATTTTAGCGTTATTTTCAATTTCCCATTTTTCTCGTTTATTGTTTTTACGACCTCTTGGTGCATCATTATTTACTACTGTTATTTTTTGATTTAAATCGATAGTGGTTAATTCTACTTCTGGTTTATCATTTTCAAAATCTACTTCTGTTTCTTCTTCTTCGTATTCTGGATTTGTTGGTGCTGTATCCTCTCCTAGATCTGATGATAAAAAGCTAATTAATTCGTCATAGTTATCCAAATCAACGTCTTTTCCAGAAGTTAAACATTTGATCTTTAGTGGTTTAAATATTGATGATTTTTTAGAACTATGTCTTTTACTACTTACTAATTGTTGTGACTGTCTAATTAAAACAACATATTTTGCACCATCTAGATAAGCTTGATTTATAATTTCGTCTTGAGTATTTGCATTCAAAATATCCGAGCTTATGTTTTTTGACCATAACCTACCTAAAATTTCGTAACCACATATGTCAATATTATCTTGTTGAGTTGAACTAACTATAACATCACATCTATTACCTTTCCATTTCAGTATCTCAAATTTACTTGGTATTTTTCTTGATATAATGTTTTTCATTAATGTGAATAAAAAGGAGGTAGTTAAAGTAAATCCAACTCCGTTATATTGTTTATGTAGATTTGTTGAATTTGTGGTAGTAATTGATATATCTTTGAACGAATTTATTAATGAATCAAATCTACCACCAGTTATGATTCTGTTGAACCTTTTCGATTTCTCACTTTTTATAACAGCTTGAAACATTAGTCCATGACGATAATATTGATTATCATAATTGATCAATGGATTAAACAAAACTTCACTTTGTATTTGAAATTGCTTTAGTATATCCAATACTTTAATCAAGTAAGCAAATGATTTTTCAACTTTTATTAGATGTGGAGAATCAATCATTAATTTCTGTAATTTATGTCTTGCTTCGTGAATTGAACATGTAAATCTAAAATTTCCAATTAATTCTTCAACTGCTATTCTTGGTATTTGAAAATCTTCCTTTAAGATTTTTTTTATTTCATCATTAGTTTTGTCTATACCTAATTGCGATAAAACTTGAAACACCTCTATTCTCTTTTGATCATCTATTGGAACATTTTTAAAAGCAAATGAAATAACAGCATTTAAAATATCATAATTATTGATTAATATAATTTTTTTGACTGGCAAGTTTGGTATCATATGTAAAACTTCATCAGCTATTTTTATACATTCAGCATCATTAGTAATAATGTCATTATCTGATGTACTAATTATATTAAAATTCATAGCACTATAAGTATCTGGCATTCCCATCCCTTTTAAATTCGGTCTGTATACAAATTCATGACGATAAAATTTTGAAATGTTGACTTCATTTTTACTTATAAATCTAGCAACTGGTATAATCAAATCATAAGGTAATGTTAAAACTTGACCACTTCTATCTAAAACTTCATAGACTTGATTTTTTTGTAAATTGGGAATTTTAGGTAGTATTAAATTTGTATTTATATTTTCAATTGCACCATGTTTATGGAAAATTTTGACTAACTCATCAACAATCTTATTGAATAAAAGATAATCATTTGCGGAAATTTCTGAATACTTGTTATCACTATCAAATAATAAATCTTTTGCCAATGAGTAAGGTTGATTAAATAAAGTTTCTCGTACCTGTTGTTGCCATGGTGAAGCGGGATCAGCTAATGATTTCAATGCTTCTTTGATCACTTGATCTTGATGTTCTATTGGTAAATAACTGCTTTGCAATAACTCAGAAGCACTTGGTCTTTGTTCTGCGTTAGGATTTAATAATTGTTCAACAATTTTCTTTTCTGGTGAATTTTTCCAATTAGTTGGATATACTTGTTGTCTCAATCTATTCAAAATTAGTGCCCTTTCCATACCTGTTGATAATGAGTAACACATTTCAAAGAATATCACACCTAAAGAAAACATATCAACTTTTTCATCATATCTACCAGACGACACTTCAGGAGCAGTATAAAAAACAGTACCTACAACAGTTGATAATTCACCATTTCTAGTTGTTGCTTTATCAACTTTCTCATTTATTTGTTGCACTGATGGTAAAAACTGAGAATTTTTAGCTAATCCAAAATCTCCAACTTTTATATTATTTGATCTATCAATAAAAATATTCATTGGTTTTAAATCTCTATGGATGAAACCTTCTCTATGGATGTATGAGACAGCTTCTAATAACTGACGAAATAATCTCCAATATTCACTAGGGTTTCCTGGTAGTCCTTGCTCTATTAAATTCAATAATGTATTATTCTCACAAAATTCCATTTGAATATAAAGTATAGATTTGGGATAGAATTTTTGTTCAACTTTTGGTGGTACAGTTGGTTTAAATATAGCATTATTTGACTCCAGTGCTGTTGTACTTGCACTTTCTTCTTTAGTGTTATCCAAATCAGTTGAATTTGCAAAAACAAATCCATCTTCATCTTCTTCATCATCCTCAAATTTATTGCCAAATGATTCATCATCAAATTCCACTCTAGGATCAAAAGATCTGGACATATAATCTATTTGAAATGAGCTATTGTGTGTTGGTAAATACGATGATGATTGGTTTGTATGATTTAGACTTGACATATCAGATTCGTCTTCTTGTATTGCTTCTTCGTTAGTCGGAACAATAGAAGATTCAGTTTCATCTTCATTATTATTTTCTTCTTCGTCTTCCTCAACCCATGTACTATAGTATCTTACAATATATTGATGGTTCAATCTTGCTAATGATAGCACTTCACTCAATATGTAATCTAATTTATTTGCACGATGTTTGATTTTTTTGACTGCATAATATGTACCTTCCATTCTATTACGGGCTTTCACAACATCACCAAACCCTCCTTTACCTAATCTTCCAATTTCTTCAAAATCCCTTTCATATCTGCTATTTCGTTGTTTTTCTGATGAAACCATTGATGAATTTAAATTTCGAATTATATCTGGATTTTTTAGTTCGTTTGAGAATTTCCTTCGTGTTTTCGTAGTGGGGGATCTTAGACTTTTTTGATCATTATTGTGCATATGAGTTGTGGTTTGCTTTAGTATAGGACCATCACGTAGAAATTTAACAGCATTCAATTCCATTAATGTAGGTCTTTTTGAAAATTTTAACTGTAATAGCTTGTTCAATAAATCATAAACCAGCTCTGCATATTCTTCACTTTGTAGTTTCATTTTCTCAACAAACTTTTTATTGAACTCTTCTGGTGTTGGGAAATCTTTATTTAATGTGTCCTTACCCATAATAACTTTTAAAAATAATACACCTAAATCCCAAACATCTGTCTTTGGATTATAATCACCACTAGCCTTGAGTTCTGGAGCGATCCATGATTCAGGTACCTGGTTTTTGTCCTTGAGAAATTTGGTTGTGCCACCATTTGGATGAGTTTCAATCATGTTGTTTAATTTATAACCGTAAGATGGATGACATAGTTTTATAATTTTTGTATCATTTAATAAACTTGACTCTGAATAACTACTATTTAAAACATTTTCATCATCAAATATTACAGCAGTGAATGAATTAATCAGTTTATGTATAACTCCTGAGTTATGTAACTGCTCTATTACTGGTATCAAATCCATCAACCATTTTCTAGCTAGTGGTAGACTTATGTGACCTTTTGCAGGCATAATTTCATTAATTGATTCTGCAACGAATGAGAACTCATTTAGTAGTCGTACTTTCCATCCATCGTTTTTGTCAATTTGAAAACCTATTAATTTCAAAATATGTGGGTCTCTTAGCTTTAGACAATTTTGTAGTTCCTTCTCTAGATCCTGAATTTCGTGCTTACCTCCATCTTTTTGCCAATACGAATTATCCAAAACTATTTCTGTTAACAAGTAAGTTAATTCCAATCCTTGCTTATCAGCTTTCTGTTGAATTTCTCTTGTTACAAAAGGTTTAACTATCATTTGTTTACCAATCGAATTGAATATACCTCTTTTTGTATACTTTATAAAACCTGAAACTGCTCTAAACTTAAATTTAATTCTACTATTTGGTAGTATGTCCTCCATTTCATTATCAAATATAAAATAATTTTGATGATCCACTGGCAATGGCACGATATCAGCCAGTTCATCCTCATCATCTGATTCTTCGACTAATTCGTCTTTGAGTTTTTGTATTTGTTCATTTAATTCTTTGCCTCTTTTCTTGGTTGACAATTCTTTATCTCGTTGTTGTTTGGCTTCTTTCTCCTCTAGTGCTATTCTCTCATTTCTCAATCTCTGTTCTCTTTCTTCTTCTAACGACAACACTTTTTCCGTGGTTGCTTGAATTTCATCCAAAATAAATTTAAGCTCAGATATGATTGTAAATGCAACCTCTTCATTCTTGTACTCCTTTAATAGTTCATCAACCTTTGATTTTAGTTTAGATACATGGATTTTTAGTAGGTTATGAGGTTGAAGTAATTTGACTTTTGGAGAACTCAATGGATAAGTTGGTGTAAATTCAATATCTAGTATGATTGATACTTCAGGGTTTCTACAAACTTCATCTGAAACTAAATGAATTTGAAAATGAGGATTTGGTTTCTTATTCCATATTAATTCTTTTGATGTAATATTCTTAAAAATATCACCATAAATCGATTCTATACTATTTAATTCATCTTCTTGTCTATGTTCTAGTTCCAGTGAAATGCTAACTTCTTTCATAAAACTATAAGACTGTGCAGATCAATTATAATGATCTTTAATTGTTTGTATTGATTCTCTTTTATTAGATGATAAGGAATTGATAAAAAAAAAAAAATTGACCCTAAATAAAGATCTATTGAAACAGATTAATGACGTATGAATAGATTTGATTGATTTAGAATTGCTGGTGTAATACCTTTTCGTTGAACTCAATTAATAATAAGATCTAATAATTTAATAAATGATTCAAAATAAATTTGGTTGTCAAAACTTCTGCAGGTTCTATTTATATAATTAAATATTATTTATTTAGAATATAAAAAGGTACCCTTAATTAAAAAGTAATAAGAGAATTGACTTAAAAGTTATGACAAGTTTTTGTTTGTCATGTCACAAAAGAATTACCAAAATAACTTAATTAAATTTATATTCGTGTTTCAAGTTGTTTATCAATTAATTACAACCACCGGTGATTATTTAAATGCCCCTAGTTGATCAAATTGAAGACGGTGAAGATACAATAAGAATTTTATTGACAACAGATAACCATGTTGGTTATTCAGAAAATGATCCAATAAGAGGTGATGATAGCTGGAAAACATTTGAAGAAATTACAGAAATTGCAAAAAATTCCAATATAGATATGATGATTCAAGGTGGAGATTTATTTCACATCAACAAACCTTCAAAAAAATCAATGTATCATGTAATGAAATCTTTAAGAAATAACTGTATGGGGGATAAACCATGTCAATTAGAATTATTAAGTGATCCAAAATTTTGTTTATCAAACGGGTTTGATGATGTCAATTATGAAGATCCAAACTTAAATATTTCAGTTCCCGTTTTTGCAATAAGTGGTAATCATGATGATGCAACTGGTGATGGATTGTTATCAGCTTTAGATGTTTTAGCAGTTTCAGGTTTAGTAAATTATTTTGGTAAAGTTAAAGATACTGAATCCATAACCGTAAAACCTATATTATTACAAAAAGGTAGAACAAAATTAGCATTATATGGAATGTCAAATGTAAGAGATGAAAGATTACATAGATTATTTAGAGATGGAGGAGTTAAATTTGAAAGACCAAGTATTGATATGAATGATTGGTTTAATTTATTTGTAATTCATCAAAATCATGCAATGCATACTTTTAAATCTAGTATACCTGAAAATTTTTTACCTCATTTTCTTGACTTTATATTATGGGGTCATGAACATGAATGTATTCATCATCCTGTGCATAATCCAGAAACTTCATTTGATGTTTTACAAGCTGGTTCTTCTATTGCAACATCATTATCTGAAGGTGAAGTAGCTGATAAAAAAGTATTTATCTTAAAAATTAAAGGAAATGATTATTCTATCGAATCTATTGAATTGAAAACTGTCAGACCATTTGTTTTGAGTGAAATATCTTTATCCAGGACTGATTTAATTCCAGGAGCTGCTTCAAAAGCTGATGTCATTGCTTTTTTGGTTGATGAAGTTGAAAAAGCTATTGAAAAAGCAAATTTATCATATAAAAGAAGTCATCCAGATTTAACTGAAGATTCAGAAATACCACTTCCACTTATAAGACTCAGGGTTGAATATAGCGGTGGTTATGAAATAGAAAATGTTCGAAGATTTTCTAATCAATTTGTTGGTAAAATCGCCAATGTCAATGACGTTGTTCAATTTTACAAAAAGAAAACTGTAGGTACTACAGCTATTAAAAAGACCAAGTTCCATTACGATGAAAATCCAGAAGATACACCTGAAGAAAAAAAAGAGCTCCAATTAAGTGATATAATTCAAGGATTTCTCAAACAAGCAGATATGGTCTTGATCCCACAATTAGGAATAGATAATGCAGTTCAGGGTTTTCTAAAAGATGATAAATCATCCCTTACTTCATTTATAAAAAAGGAAACTTCAACAGCTGCTGAAAAATTAAAAAGTGTTGATCTTGCTGAAGATGATGCTGCTGAAAATGATGATTCCAAAATGAAAATGAAACATTTACTAGCGCAATTGAGAACTAGCTCATCGGAACCACTAACTAATGAAAGTATCACAACAAAGCCAAAAACGAATAGAAAACAACAATCTCAAAAACCGGCAAAACGGTCAAAAACGAAAGTAATTGAAATATTAAGTTCAAATGAAGAAGAAGATAATGATGATGATGATGATGATGACGAAGCTATGTTAAGCTCTGATGAGTACAATCCAAGAGTAGATAGAGGAAGGGGAAGAGGAAGAGGGAGAGGGAGAAGAAGAGGAAATTAAAATAATAATAAAGTAAAAATTCAATTCTAGCAAATAGTATAATGGTATCAATTTCTTATGTAGTTGATTTAATAAAATAAAATTTTTAACGAATTTAAGTTTGGCATTGCTTGATCAAGTCCTCGACATTAAACTTTTCACTACCTTCATTAAAGCTCTTGAGTAATTCCAATTTTTCTTTTGATTTACCAGAGTAAAAGGTTTGAATATTCAAAATCAATACTTGAGCTTCTTGCATTGTAAGACCACTTTCTTTTTCAACATACCCGTTCATTAATACTAAGTCTTTATCGTGAGCGAATTCTTGATGGAATGTTAATATAGTATGTGGTCTTGAAAACTCTTGATTGATTTTATATTCAGCTAATGTTGTAATCAAACAATGAGTAGTATTTGGACCAACAAATGCCCATTGAATGAATTCCAATTCATGACCGTCTTGTTTAGGCTTTGGCAAAGGTAAAATGAAATATGGATACTTGTGAGCATTGACATATATGTCTGCAAATTGCTCCGCACTCAAAGTAGCATGTAATGTTCTATCTTTATTTGCAAATCTATGTTTCCAAATTTCTTTAATATCATAAGTTGGTAAATCCTTTGCTTTGTCTACTGCAATAAAATCGTTTAATACTTTAAAAGGTAATTGTTCTTGTTCCTTATTTGCTTTATTTATATTAATTACTGAACCATCTTTTGGTTTTTCTTCATGTTGTTGTTTTGCCCAATTACTAAACTCTTTCAAAGGATCAACTCCACCTAAATCAAATTTAACTTTTTCAATTTGATCTTTATATTTGTCTTTCAAATCTTCAATATTGTTGATTCCTAATTCTTTTGCTTTTTTTTCTAAAAGATGTTTATATTTATTAATAACATCAAGGTTAATTTCTTTTTCATTTGAGAATTGATTTAATAAATTAGCACTTTCTTGTTTTATGGTATCTTTTATATTTTTTGCATCTTTGATTGGTTCTTTTAAATCATTAACTAATTTTGAAGCTTTATCGTTTATTGAGGAATTGTATCTTAATTGTGAAAGAACAATTGGTTTGGTCTTGGTGAGTAATGAGTACCTTTGAAGCATCTTTGGGTCTTAAAGTTAAAAAGAAGTAGTATTAATTGATTGAAAATTGATTTTAAATAATTGCTTTTTATATTCCATAATAGAATTTTGCAGATTTCCTTAATATTAAATTTTGAAACAATTTTTTTTTTTTTTCCGTTTACATAGAATAGAATATTTATATAAGTAAGTTTTAGAATCAATTAGAAAAAGAAGAATTAAGAAATTAAATAATTTGACAAAAAACAATGTATTAATACAATATATTAATAGATATACATTTCATGCAGTGATAGTAAGAGATTATAAAGTAGTCGTTTATAAAAAATTATAAACTATTCTATCTAATAAATAAATATTCAAAAACCTATTCTATTTTAATCTTTTTTTGTATCTTTAACTACATTATCACCAGATGGTGCTTCTAAATCCAAAATTTTTTCTTCTTTTGGTTTTGATTCATTAGCAGTTTGACCAGAACTATGTGCTAAAGGTTCAGGAACTTTATTAAATTCCAATACATTTGAATCTATAGATTGTCCTTCACTTTCTAAGTAATCTTTTAAATTAAATTTTTCATCTCTTATAAAACCTAAATTATCAGCAATTAAATGTCTACTTTTACATTTTGGACATTGAATTAATACCGTACCATGTTCATAAGCTTGTTTGGACATATTATGTTTTGATCTTGTATCACATACATTACATGTAAATTCTATTAATAATTCCCCTTTATCTGAATTTGGATCTGGTTGATTTGCTGAGCCACTTGATTGAAATCTTTTTATATCATTTGAAATTTTAAAAACTGGGGTAAAATGTTTTGGTATGTATGGTTTTGTTAATGTAAATAAAAATTGTCTCTTGGTGATTGATTTAAATTGATTTCTTGGAACATTAATTGATTTAGTGGTAGTTCTAATTAAAGATGATCTAGATAACATTTTTGTAGTAACTTCTAAGGTTATATTTCGTCTTATCTTAGTGGGGGTAGTGAAAAATTAGTGAGAGAGATGGATCAATCTTTAAATAATAATTAACAATTAATAGCAACTATTGATATATTTCTACAACAATCTTTAAATTTTATTATACTTGTGTCTCAACTTAACTTAACTCATGTCACATATCATCAATATATAACATTTTTACATATTTTTTCTTAACAAGTAATGAAAACATCACCAATTAAAGTACCATCATCAATACGACGAATTATTGAATTATTTCAAATATTATCCACTAATCAAAATGCATCATACCAAAGTAAATACATTACAAATTATCTACATGATACTTCAGATTTATCTTTGAGAAATGTCAATTGGTCAACAATGAATAAAAATATGAATGGAGGTGTTTTTGGTAAGTACGATAGAAATAGAGATCAATTATTGTTTTCAAATCCCATTCCATTTGGTGTAAACGAGCTATTAGATACAAAATCACTTTTCAAATCTAAAATAAAATTCAATTCACCTAATGAATTAATTTCGAAGTACCCAAAAGGATTCAAAAATTCAAATGTTTTCATAAACGATATAAAATCATTAGTTAATGCTTATTATAACCCCAAAAAATCAATACCAATAAACCAAAAATATAGACAAATTTTCAAATACTACCTACAAAGATTAAATTCCCCTACTAATGTGATGATAATACTAAAACAAGATCAAAGGTTATTCTCACAGTCCTCATTAGAAAATTGGAATCAAGAATATATAGAGATCTCAAATTTTATAAGAAAATTGAATTATGACGACCATCACCAAAAATATAAAGATTCTTTTGAAATTAGTAAAGTTGTAGATCCTGATATTTTGAATCTTTCACTTAAAAGTCATTATTTATTTGAAAATGCTAAAAATTTGGATAGATCAATTGATCAAGCTTCTTGGGATGAGATTAATACAGTCACAGATAGGATAGCTGATAATATTACAGAGAATCAAGAAATGAGGTTTATGAAAGGTAAAAAAAAAGTTGATCCTTCAACAGAAGACCCCTTATTAGATCAACAAATTTCGGAAGTATTTGATCTACTTGGGAAATTTGGTAATGATGATTTGAGTTTTATATTGCAAGATTTTAAATTTGATTTGATATATAATCAGTTTTTTATGTTGAATGTCTTGAATTCAAAAACTGATTATAGTCAAATTTTAGAGTATTTGCATAAACATTCGTCATTTGATGTCATTGGAATCAAAGAAAATAATTTAGTACACAAATAGTTCATGTATATATTAAATGCATTATTGACTTCTATTTATATATTTTGCAATATTTTCTGCAGTTTCCGAAGAAATGGGATTTCCTCTATCTTCCATGGCCTTGGCGTATCTATCTCTTATATCACTATCGGTTGACTCATTTAATTCATTTGACCTATCCTCTGGAAAAGTATACTCTCTCGATGGATTTCCCAAAGCCTCTTCTTCGTCATCTGGATAAACTTCACCTTGTAATTCTTCATCCACATCATCCTCATTTTCAAAATCAGATAATACTTCACTATCTTTTTTTGTATTCATATCCATATCTTTCATTAACTTATTTAAACTTTGAGTTTGTCTTTTCTTTTCGTCGTCTTCTTTTTTATTCAATATTCTATCTCTTTCAGCTTTATAATATTCATTATATTCATCAACTTTACTATCTACAGCATCTAAAAATTCATCAAATCCTTGTCCCGTATATGAACTTACTCCAACAACATCTAAATTTTGATAAAATTCTTCAAGCATTAATGACATTGAGTTCACCAACGAAGTCATGTATCCACTTGAACTTTCATTATTTAATTCTTGGTTTGTTTTAATAGCTTCTTGAAATACCTCAAAATCTGACATCCACTCTTTTGCAAATTCACAACTTTGTATATCTGTTTTATTAAAAACTACAATCATTGGTAATTTTGTCTTATATAGTATTGAACATGCATATAACATATTTGACATAAAAGTTGTAGGATTTGTATTTCTTGGTGTATCTACAATATAGGCAATCATTGTTGGATAAGTTGATGCAAATGCTTCTGTTATTATAGATCCACTTGCACTCCATATAAAACATTCAATTTGACCAGGGGTATCAACAATCACTTCTTTAATTTTATCTTGCTTCTTATCGACTAATTTTATAACTTGATCTATTTTAGTACTGAATAAATTTAATGATGTTACAATAGCTCCATTGGGACCTAGGTTGTACTCCTCCATCACTTTTTTGTACTTTATTGAATCTCTGATATCTATATTACACCCAAATGGTACTTTTAAAACAGCTGGATCTAAATTTATAACATATGGAATTTGTTTCTTTTGATGTAAATATGAATTTAATCTTTGCATAAATGTAGTTTTACCAGATCCCGCCATTCCTATACAGAATATAACTGGTGATAGTTTTTCATTAGATACTGTGGAAGTAGATGCATCTTTTTTGGTGGTTTGTTCTGACATAATTGAACTGGTGTTGGTTGTAAAGATCTGATTGTCTGAATCTTAAATTAAATTTCTGTGATGTTCTTCGCGTTAAATTACAAATCCATACAGAGATAATTCCACGCAAATATTTAAAACTTACAAATTTCTTTAAGAATTCTCTATCAGCTATATTTTTCTATAAATCTTTCTACGACTTTATCATATATACTTTCATGAATTAAAATTTGTAAATTTTCAGCTTCTGCTTTAAATACCTTATCTGCTTTCGGACCACCAGGACCTCCAATGTTTGGCATTGGTTGTTGTTGTTGTTGCTGTTGTCTAATCAATTCATCAGCTTCATCAGATCCCATAATCAATGAATATACTGGTCTCAACCCCATTAAACTTATGAAATACCATGATATAGAAGAAACATAACGAACATTTAAATTAGGAGTCATTATACCATTTTGTAACATACTCTTAAATCCATCAGTTAATGGGAATGGTAATTTCATGATGACAAAACCGGCAAAGAAATAATTAACCCAACCCATTACTAAAGTTTGTGGTATATAGTTCATTAAATTACCTTTAGCCATCGACATTATTGCATCATTATTCGAACCATCAAATGGATTCATTTGTTCCTCTTGTTTACCTTTTTCTGCAAAAAATTCATCACTGTTTAATTTTGATATAAGGTATGCCTTGTATGAATTAAATTCTTCTTGAGTTAATACGTGTTGATTTTCTTTGAAACATCTAACTTTTTGAAGAAATTGACTATGATCAGTTAGTATGGTTAAGCTCATAAAATACGCTTTAATTCATCATACATACGCTTCTCTTACTTTTTTATATTCTTGAAGTTTTGGATTTGGTTGTATTAAATATGTTATATTTGATCTTAATAAACCAACTAATACCATTGCAATTGATATTGGTAATAATACCCAATATTTTAGTTGAGGATCTAGTAGTAAATCTGGTACAATCATTTTTGAATAATTATTAGTGATGATGAAATACTTCAAGTGATTTGTTGCTTTGAAATGATATTGGATGTGGTTGTAAGAAATTTTGAAGTAATTTACTCTTACATAATAAATTCTGGTAAGCACTGCTACCAGTTCAAAATCGATTTGTTAGCATTTTACAGCTACAATCGAAGAGATCATGTAGGTTGTCTAAGCTTAGTGCTTCAGTCTATTAATAATGCATTATATGTGTATAAGTTATCATATCTAATAATGGTTTAATCTCCATAAAGTTACTTTACCAGCTTCATTTCCAATTGCCAAAATTTCATTATTTGGTGAAAAAACTACACTAGTAACTCTTCCCAAAGGTGTACCACTGGTTGGCCAATTACTAAAAACAGATCCAGTTTGTACATGTACTAATTTCAATGCATCTCTTTTAGCTCTTGAAGCAATACATAATAATTGACCATCTGGATTAAACACCAAAGAAGATATTGAAGTTACTAAATTTTCTATAGTCTTGTAAGGTTTTGGATTGGCAGTATCTGTGAAAATATTTCTATCATATAAATTGATATAACCATTATTTGAACCAATTGCAACCCATCTTGAATTCTTTCCACCTAATTTTATTTTGGTTATCCCAACACCACCATCATCTGACCATTTCCTTAAAATTTTATTTTCAGATTTTGAAGATAATTTCCCACTTAATGAAAATTCCCAGACATCACCTGCTGAATTAACAATAACCACAAATTTTTCATCATTATCAAAATCAAAATCAACAACAACACCTTCAATTTTGAAACCTTTTATCCATTGACCAGTTTTACCATTTATTAAATTAAACCAACCTGAATTACCAATCATTCCAATATAACTTCCCTTAGAACTAATTTTAAAATTTTCAAAAGATTTTTGATTTTCTTCATGTCCGTACATTCTACTTATTTTTTCAATTTCTCCCGTTTTTAAATTTATTTTATTCATGTATTTTCTTCTACCTGCTGCATATATTATTTCTTCATTTGGATTGGGGAAAAATTGACATTGCATTATTGGACAATTTTTGAGATAGTATGATGTTATAAAATTATTTGTTTTACCATCGATTTGATAAAGTCGTATTGTTTTGTCGAATCCGGCTGTTAATAATATTGAATGAGTAGGGTGAAATGATATTGCTTGAATTGCTGCCTTAGAAAGTTTCTGATGATTTGCATCTTTCAACCTTGTTATGGATATATTTTGTGGAGAAATTAATTTTAATTGTTTTGTAGTTAGGAATTGATGAGTTGTTGACAATAATTTGTTTAGTTTTGCAGTGTTTGCTTGTGAATTTGTTGATGCTTCTTCTTCTTCATCATCTATAAGTATATCATCGTCTGAACTATTTACATCTTTATCTTCTCCAAATTGATCTGCCCATTGTGGTCTTGGATATATCTTTTCAAATTGTGAACGTAGCCTTATTATGTATGATTTTCCTGATATGTAGTTGTCTTCTGGAGTTTTTCTTAATTTTTTCAATCGGTCTGATGTTGCTAATGATATATTGACTTTTTCATCATCACTATCAACCCATGCATCTTCTTCATCGTCTAATCCATCTTCTGATGATTCTTGTTCTTCTTCATCATCTACCTCCATATCGTCACTATCTTCTTCTTTATTAATCCCGTCATCAATGTAAAACAAATCTTCATCCTGTACATCATCTATGTCTTCACTTTCTTCTCCACTTTCGTCATTATCTACTACTTCTTCCTCATCTTCTTCATCAAAATCAAATAGACTTCCAACTTTTCTCAAATTATTTTCTAATCCCGCTATATCCCCAAATACTAATTTCTCCAACATTAATTCCTCCTCATCTTTTGGTGGTATCGGCACTTCATCTCCATTCTTATTTTTTGGCATTGTTGGTGGTTCTAATTATTTAGTTCATGGTTTCAAATATTGATCTGAAAAAATGTAAGAGATGAGAAATGAGGTACACAAAATTATGAGCTACCAACCACCAGTCAATAAATTCACGAGATTATTTCGATATAGAGCTTCACTACAACCAGTAATAAATCCGTAAATGTTCATTCAATTTGTCTATGTAATTACTTGTCACCTTTCATTTTACTAACAAAAGTGACAAAATATTTTTTAAAGTCTTTTAAATCTAAATTTATCAAGTTTGTACAAAATTCATTTAATAAATTTGAACTTAATCCCATATTTGATAAATAAGTTGACAAATATTCAATAAATTCTTGTCCTTTTTTTTGTTGATAAGTCTTCAATAAAATTGCTAAATCTTGAGCTATTAATCTATATTGAGCATCACTTAAAATGAACTCTTGTTTTTGAAATGGTAATTCAAATGATAAAATTACAACTTTTTCCATTAAAAATTCATCAATTCCTTGTATTGCAGGTAATGATTGTCCATACTTATCTTGATCATCTGTTATTTTCCCACTGTCTCCAAATACATTAACAAGGTTAATTAATTGAACTATAGCTGATTTTGATGCTGTTGTTTCTGATAAATCATATGAATATTCAAATAATTTAGATACAACTATCGGAAATTCATTTTTGTTACTTTGTGTGATTAATAAACTTGATAAATGGTTGATAATAATGGCATTAAGAAAATTGAGTATTGCTTTTTTTAAGAAATTTTTATCTCTAATAATGTCTGGTCTTAAAGTTTCTTCTTCGGTGCTTGATTGATCTAATGTTTGAAAAACTTTTGAAAATAAAGGTGTTAAAAAGTTATTAAGTAGTTGATAAATATTTTCATCTGTTCTATAACTATGAGCAATTTGTCCTAAGAAACTTAAAAAGTCACTGATTTCATTGATTTTCAAATTCGATGATGACCAAATAGTTGTAATTAATTTAGTGAGGTGACCGCTTATGATCGTACTGTTTAAAATTGGTATAAATCTTGCAAATGCAAATCTTGATGCATCTCTTACATTTTCAAATTTTGAAAAATTTTCCAAAGTAATTAAAACTACTTGTGCTGCATTGTCCACTTTTTCAACAACTTCTGGAGTAAACTTTAAATTCAGTTCATAATCATAACCTCTTGCTATAGTACCTAAAGCCATTAATGAATGATGTGCTTGTAAAACAACTATTGGTTCTGCATCCATGGAAATACATTTTTCTAAATCATTGAAAATTGGTTGAAATAAAATTTCAATTAATTTAACTTTCAAAGTTCCCAAATCATTTGGAATCAATGAAATTAAAAGCCCCATAGTTTCAAAAAGGTATTGTTGATTGCTGAAATTACCATTTTCAATTACATCATCATCTTCATCTCTTGTCGGTAATTCAGCTTTGATGACTAGAAGTGGTTGTAGTTTCAATACAATCTGTTCTATTAACTGTTCATTGTCCATTTTTGGTTTAGTCAACTTAAAGAACCTAAAAAATAAATACCAACTTCTTAATCTAACTCTTTCGTTATTGTTGAAAAGTCCTAATGGTGACGTAAAAATTTCCAATATCCTTAAGATTAAATCGTGTCTGTTGGCGTGTGAATTTAAAAAACTATAATGTTTGACTACTAATTCAAAAAAGCTCGCTTGAATTTGTGAATGATTAACTTCAGTGATAATTGATGAATTAATTAATTTGATCAAAAAATCTTGAAATACCAAAAAAGGTTTACTTTCATTGATTTTGTTTTTTGGTACATTGATCAAATTCATTTTCAAACTTTCTGAGAAGTTACTTAATTCAAAAAGTCCTAATTCTAAGTTATTCCATTGTTTATCTCCTGAAAATAATGATTCATTTATAACCAGTGGGATGGCATCTATATACAAGTCTGGTGCCAACACAGCAATGAGATCTTGAAAGTGTTTTAATTTGGTTCTAAATTCATTGAATTGTCTTTCTGCATCATCATCGTCATCTTCTTCATCATCATATTTCATTTTTAATATAATTTTGTTCAACAAAGTTGATAATAAATCTATAGAATATAATTGTGAATCTTTTTTACTTGCTGTAAGGAATGCTTGGATGAAAGGGAAAACACATTGTGAAACATCGTCATATTCATGACTCAAAAATGTGAGTATTATTGGCCATAATTTATATAAGTGTTCGTTTACTTGAATAGTAATATCTGATTGATTGTTTAAAACATGCAATAGCTCTTCTCCAATTTGATTTGCTAATTTTGATACATTTTCTACAAAATCAAGATCATCTGATAATTGAATGGATGATATAATATTGGTTAGGTTGAGTAGTGATATTAATTCTAATTTGTTTTGTGGTGGCATTTTTTTGGATAAGATGTGAACCAAAGTTTTACATGTGGAAATTCTTTCTTGTTCCCTATTAAAAAAGCCCAATATGGTATTGATATACTGTGGGGAAACAAATAAACTTATATCCATCCAGTCGACATATTGTCCAATAATGTTTAAAGTATTGTCTAGTATTTCCTCCGAATTATCATTGTTCGCTAGTATTTTGAACCAATTTGTAACTAATGCATTCATATCTTTATCTCTGATGGCATCTTTCAATACCATATTTCTTTCTGCCGCTTCTGGTGATCTTGCTATATATTTATCTCCAATTTCTAAATGAATATCAATTAAAATTCTTGTATAATAGTCTAATGCTAGCTGATTATCATTTTGAATCATAGAATTTAAATCTTTAAAAAAATTAGGGTATACATTGATATAAGTTTGAGTAAAAATCTTACCAAATATTTGACCAAATTTATTTTTTAAATACGAGGGGTCTTTTATATTGTTAGACACGTATTCTGCTAGTATTTTAAATGATGATTGTACGAGTTGATGACTTTCTTCTTGGTTTAGGTTGTGAACATTTTCTTCAATAACTTGATACAAAAAGAATTTTAGTTCATTGTTTATATTTGATGATGTGGATTTTAATAGTAAATCTAGTGCTGTATTATAACCACTTTTTGATAGTTTGACTTCATTTAAAAATTCATATGCTTGATGTTGTAGTTTTTGATCAGATGAAGAATTCAAAGCTATTTGTATAGCATTAATTATTTGATCCTCCATTGACTAGTATATTGATTGTAATGCAATTTGTCGTAAAAAAAAATTAATATATAAATCAAAGGCAAAGTTTAAAGAAAAAAATGATATCTCAAATACAAATTAAAAAAAAATTTTAAATGGTGAACAGGATGCAATAAACTATTTGATGAAACAAGGAAAAAGGATTTCTTTATAAGATTTACTCAAGAAAGGAATGTGTTATGAAGTTGTTGAAACTTTTGGTTGTAAAAAAATTATATGTTTCACTAAGAAAAATTATTAAAGATCAAAAGAAGAACTTAAAAAAAAATATGTGAAAAATTATTTGTTTAGTTACCACACGACTAATTACTTACTTTATATATCCACATTGGTAATATCAGTAACAAACCTTTCAATTTTAATCTAAAACAGCGTATTTCTTTAAATGATCTGGTATAGCATCATATAATCCTTTTTCTTTTAACCATGACTTTGAGAAAATTCTATCAGCATATTTATGAGCTGAATCAGCTAATATTGTCACAACATTACTATTTTCTGGTAAAGTTTTAGCCACTTCAACTGCTGCAACAACATTTAATGCACCTGTACCTCCTAAATATAATCCTTCTTCATCCAATAATCTATATACCATAGTTATAGAGTCTTCATCTGGAATTTTTAATGCATCATCAACTAATTCAATATCATTTTTTAAGTTATCAGTTACTCTACCTTGACCAATACCTTCAGTAAATGATGATCCACCTCTTTGCATTTCTTGTCCATTTGATTTAATATATGAATATAATACTGAACCAGGTGGATCAGCTAAAACACTTTTAACTTTACCACTACTTATATCTTTTAAATATCTTGTTATACCCGCAAAAGTACCACCAGTTCCCGTTGAACAGGTAAATGCATCAACTTCTCCATTTAATTGAGCCCAAATTTCTGGACCTGTTGTTTCTATGTGTGCTTGTCTATTTGCAATATTATCAAATTGATTTGTCCATACAGCATTATCTAAACTTTCCGCATGTCTTTTAGCTTGATGATTATAATTTTGTGGATCTGTAAATGCAACTGCTGGTACTGGATGTACTTCAGCACCTAATAATTTCAAAGTTTCTATTTTGGATTTTGATTGAGTATTTGGCATATATATTACACATTTATACCCTTTAGCTCTACAAACATGAGCTAATCCAATCCCAGTATTTCCTGCAGTTCCTTCAACAACTGTACCACCAGGTTTGATCAAACCTTTTTCTTCTGCATCTTTTATAACATATAATGCAGCTCTGTCTTTAATTGAACCACCGGGATTCATAAATTCTGCTTTTGCATATATATTTCTACCAACTGATTTTGATATATTTGGTAATCTTAATAATGGTGTATTACCAATAGCTCCGGGAAAGCCAGTTTCACTAACTAATGGAACAAACGGTAATTTGACCTCACTATTCAACGATATTGATATTAATCTTTTCGACGTCCTTGAAAACATATTAAGTTGTTGTAGGTGATCAAAAATAAGTTGCAAATAATTAAGTATATTAATAATTTTTTCATTTCTTGGACCCTCTAAAACTTGTAAAACTCACGTGCTTGCGGTGGTTCAACTCCGTCATATCTGATTCAAATTATAGATTTTCAAATTCAAATACTACTGATAACAATCAACTTTGAGACTATTCATCAAAACTGAAAAGTTTGCATAAGAACAAAGTCTGATTAAATTCACACAATCCATATCTCTGAAGATTTTATATACTTGAACTGAAAAAGTATAAGAACTTTTGATATAATTTTATTCGACTTCTACTAAATTCTCTAATTTTGGTTTGAATCAAAATTGTTTATCAGTTGAGATTCTCTTTGTGTTCATAAAATCAGCTGCAGTTGGTTAGAACTTGTCAAAAAGTTATTAAATTTTCTGCAAAACTGACAATAAAACTAAAATCTGAATGTATAAAATCAATGCATATAAGCTAATTTGACGTCACCTTTATAACCGATTTTTTTCATAACTCGATGGTTGTGAAATAAAAATTCTATCTCGTATACTCCACTTAATGTAGAGAAAACTCGAGCATTGTTAACAAAAAGAAAAATACTGTTGTTATTGTTAATTTGTTCGTTCAACGATCAAGCTACATACTTTATATTATTCACAAACAATTACGAGTTTTACGAATATTAGAGTTCGTAAAAATTGAATATTTGAATTGAATCAACTTCATAAAGTGGAAAGTTTTTATCGTTGCTATCGCATTAATCACTCGGGTATTGAGGCTAGATTATTAATTTGATGAAACAATATAAAAGTCACTGGGATGTGAGCCCTTAAATAAAAAAGAGAGACTTAATGTGTGTGCTATAGCAATCAGTAGAAAGTAAAATTTTAATTCACTTCTTTCAATGTCTATACTAAAGTGATACGTTTGATTCAAAAAGTTGTAAATTTGATTTGTGTTCAAATCTATAGTTGTGTTGATCATTTGACTAAAAAAGGAGAGTAAGTTTTATTTCTATATTTTTGCACCAAATCTTGAATAAAAATATTGATAGCTATAATCACGGCAGATTTAAGAGGTGTTGATTATTTTACAACCGTTGATTGTTATGTACTCCATACATTATGCTTCTAATTTCCAAACTAAAACTTTAACAGTTTTATTTAAATTTTTGTTGGAGATATTAGTTTGAGATGTATCTTGTACTAATTCTGAAGTTTTATAGTGCGTGTCAAAAATCAGGATTTTTTAATGACCTACTGTCAAAATGTACTTCTTAACCAGGATCTTTAGAGTACCTAGTTTACGTCATTTTGAAAAAGTCTTTTCAGAAGCGACTCGGACTAAATTTTGATATAATATATCGAAATCCCAATTAATGAGTGGTAGCTAAAATGTTGTACCTCTAAAATTAACCGATCAACCTTATAATTACTATTTTACGAATAATTACATCAAATTAAGGCGGTTCTTAAAATTAACGCGTTAGATAGGTTCTTGTAATAAATCGAAACCCTAAACTTCACGTCAACAAAAGTGAAACCTACTTGCAAATCTAAGTCAAATTTATTAACCCTATGGTAGAAATTAGCATTTTAGTTGATCTAATTTTAGTTTTTACTCTTTTTTATTGTTGTAAAACTGAATTGTTCTCGATTGTCTGTTAATGCAAGAAAGTTCACATATTGTATCAACACATGGTACTGCAATCTTGGAGTCTTGTTAGAATGAGTATATCAGCATATATATTAGAGAGATAGTTTAAACAACATTCGTATTATTTCTTTTTGAGTAGATGTATTAGGGGGTGATTATTTATCTATGTAGGTAAACTAAAATCTAAAAATAAACTTGTGGTTGATTAAAATTATAATAATCGCTTTGCTAATTTGAAGATGTGATTTCTCAGGAATTATACAATAATTGATCGTTGATTGACACTACAAAAATTACCACTATCAGAACCGTAATTGACACCCGTTTTATTGATTAAGATTGATATGATTAAGATGTCTCGATTACAAGCAAGAGAAGAAACGGAATTTAATTCTCTTTTTTGCATATGACATTAACATTTTATTTTCAGCTGTACTATTCCCTGAGTAGTCTTTATGAAGAAACCAAATAAAAACAAACCCCATACCAATTTATTTTAATATTGCTTTACATGGGTAGTTTATTTACAAAATAGGACAAAACCTTTTGAAAAAAAAAAGATTTTCAAAACCTCATATTTGATACGAATTTTTCGCTTTAATACAATGTACATTTCATAGCTACATAAGTTTTCGACAAAACAAAGATCTAAAAAACCATTACATTTAGATTGCAGAGCATCAAAGTTAAAAAAGCGGAATATGGTTTCCTTGTCAACCATATTTTGTTTCCTCTATGGAAATGAGTTTATTGTTAGTGACTTTAGAAAATTAGCCCGAGATTCTACTTTATTTGAAACTTCGATCAATATCCTATTGATCTAATACTACGATTCAACTTTGACAACTCTCAGCTATCATTAATTTCCTCTTAATGACCTTTGAAGATAATCAGAGGCAAACACTGATATATAGGCTGAACATTGCTTCTAAAGTTTAAAACTCGAAATAGAAGTATCACAACCATTTAATATAGCAAATCTCCCTGAAATTAAGTTTAGTAATCTTGAATGGTTGACTAATAATTAAGAAAACCATAGCGAATTTAAACTTCGTGGTTTTTCATGCAAAGTCATCATCACAAACCGATTTAGGGATCTGAAACATCACGAAGATTTACCAATTTTTATTTTTTCCATATAAAGAAATTTTTTTATTGTTGAGGATATATTATTTGTTGCTACAAACACAGTGAAAGATATTTTACGTTGGCATTCTTTGTGTAAATTAACTATTAAACTGTCCTTTATTGCTCCTATCTGATTTGTGGTTTACTCTTCAAGACGTATCATGATGAATTTTCAATCAAATAAACAAAAAAGTCTTTTATTGAGATACTCTTGAAAATAATTTCGTAAATTACTAATTATTGATGTGAAAAATTGATGCATATTTCTCTTCCTTGTTTCTTTTTTTCAACGAAATTTATAAACTATTTTAACAGAAATACCTCGATACAGTTATTCTCGTATAATTTTGCGTGAAGAATTAATTAGTCTATTGTTAATTTTATAAAATCGTAAATCTTCTTTTAAGTTTTGTAACTATGTTAATAAACTCAATTTATAATTTATACCTTGTAATAACAAAAATTGAGGATCATTGTTATTGTATGCTTTTGCTGATATTCAAGAGTAGACAAAGAGTCGCTTAAGACCCTATAACCGTTGCATTGAAAAGGGTTCCACTAACTTAATACAAGCAATAGCAATTTGAAATAGAAGAGAATGTTAAAATCTGCAAATAGTGACTTCCAAAACTAGTTAAAACAATTATGAAAAAACAATACGTTTATTTTATACTAACCAATGAGTCCTGACCATTTGGATCACAAAAATGCAATCATTTCACACATTAATAGGTGTAAAATAGTTCTATACCAAGTATCAAAACCATGACAATATAAATAACGTCTCAGCTATGAGCAACAGCACTAAGTGGTGATGCGTTAGTAGGAGAATGAAATTGTGGATAACTAGAAGTAAGTAGCCGGGCCCCAGCAAATTGACCAGAAAGTAGTAGACAGTATTCACTTTTTGAAATATTTTATTATTTTCACATCGTAGTACAAAACTGAGTTTCAGATTTTTCAGGAATTTCATGTTTGAATACTTTGACTTACATTAATTAGCATGTTCAAGCACAATCTAAAACCTTTAAATTTCACGTCTCAATGATGATGTCAAAATTTTACATGCCTACCTTTATTCAAGGCTTAAGGCTGGATCTTACTTTGATGGTTTTTTGTAAAGTTTTATACTATTAATCAATTAAAGTGAATTTTAAACTTTTTAAATCTCGAGTCATCGAGACAATTATTGTTCCAAAACTCGCTAAGTTCTTTGTATAAATTATGCTAAACTTTTTGCCATTATTATTAACTCTAAAATTTTAATTTACGGTTATGTTATTGTAGTTTGAGGAGACAATTGAAACTAATGATTATTTCTTAAAATAGGCTTTTTTTCTCTTTTTCCTCTCTTGAATATATATAAACTACATATATTGAATCGAAACGGGTCTCATTCTAACAAGTTTAAAATGTTGCATATAAAATGTATTGAAAATAAACGTATGCATGATGAATTTTGTAACTGTCTTCATATGATATTAAAAATAAATATATTTCAGAATTTTATTTAAAGTTTTATAATTATCGGAATAAAAGGGTTTTAAATTTTACGACGTAAAACGATAATAAAAATTTTCAGCTTTTTAAGTTAAAACCTCTCTAATGCGGTTTGTACCTCTAAAAAAGAGCTTTTCAGATTTCATCATCTCTACTGATTCTTTCTAACTTCCATGATGCCCGATTTCTTACGAATCGAGTGATGTGAAGATGGTGTTGATCGAGGTTGGAAGAAATTTAATGAAGCTCACTAAATAATTTTTCCATCGAAGTTTTGTGTCATAACGGTTTATTTAACGCTTTTGTATCATAAGGTAACGTAGTATTTTTTCACATTTGGGTTATGAAAGGTACCAAACGGTGACTAACGTTTAAACATCAGCTCATTACTAAAAACATCTATCGAGGACAAAATGTGTCAAATGATAGTAGCGTTGCTCTCAATTGTGACAAGCCCACAAAAAAAGGGTCTCAAATGTTGAAAAAGAGAATTAAAATATTCAAAGACTTATCACCTTATGTGATCAGAACGATGCATAACCACTGATACGATTTTTCTCTTTTTTTTGTTGAAAAATAGAATGATGACGCTGATATTAATTTGTGAATTAGTCTGCAGGCATATCTTTGAATACTCGCCTTAATTTATTTGAACTGCTTGAACCTTGATAAATGTAATTCCTGAGGAGTCAAATTTAAATATATAAATTTTTACTAAATTAGTAAAATTATTGTTATAGTTAAATTTACAACAATAATATTAGTTAATAATTCAAATTTTTTTAAAACTCCAACGTGTTTAACCTAAGACCTTTCCAAAAGTTACATTTAGTAATACGATTTTAATTTAATTTTGTGGCAAAATCTAAATCAACGCGAAGATTAAACTATGACTACAATAATATTGAGTAGTCATCACAAGCTTCTTCTTTAGCACATGATAAGATTGTCAAGAAATTTCTTGAACGCAATGATAAATCTGATAAATGACCAATTTTATTCTTGGCTAAACCGTTTTGGGGTTTTTGATATTTGACCGTTTTATGACTGTGCTAAAAATTTAGAGTTTAGTTGACATCTAAAATTTTGAAAACCTCTAAAAAGCAAATTTTTTAATACTTTGTCCCATAATTCTCTAGAAGAATTTGCTATATTCGTAACATCCGTTTTTTACCCATTACTTAAATTACACTAATGATTATAAGTATTCTAAATGTTCATACTTTGGAACTAAAACTTGGTGCCAGATAACAGTAGTATAAGATTACATTGCGATATTGTTTATCGGAACAATAAAAAAGTTCAAATTTTCTTTTATTGTTTGGAACTATAACTGTCAAAATTATTTCATTTATGCAAAACAATAGACAAATCCTTCTATGAAAGATTGTGTAGAAATAAAAGTACAATCCCTACCAGCGGCCTTTTCTACTCTTTTCTACTCTATTGTTCTAATTTTGAACGATTTAGCGCAAGTTAATACTTTTGTTCTACACAATCATCAAAAATAAGCCATATATTTTCTCAATTAGACTATTTACACCAAAACTTTAATTAGGCTTAATCTCCTCAAAAAGTTTTATTATTCTACTAACTTTTAGATACGACTATACCTAATCGATGAATTTGTAGCCTTGCTTTAAAAACTTTAGAAGTTATATTCCACTTTGGAAGAACGCGTTGTTGAATATTTTAAGCTATATCAAAATTAATTTTTTAAAGATGAATGGGGAACTTTGAGAGAAAACCAATTAGAGTAAGAAATTTTTTAGCTCGACTAATTTAATTGATTAGTCTAATTTTTTGAAATACTTTTTAGAAATTAATGATTAATTTTAAATTTAAATGAAAACAATACTGGATAATCAAATTTCGGCACCAGTTCTGATTCTTTTCAAAATGAACCAATTTATTAATATTTGTTACAATCACTCATACTAGAGGTGCAGGATTAGTAAACTATATAAATTTGCATATAAATGTAATTGAAATTAAAAATTTTTAAGGTTATGAACGGACGGAATTATTTTGAAGGATAAATTTTTAAGTTTAAATTAAAGTTAAAGTTTTTTAGTCTTGTATAAATTAATCAAACAACAATCAATATTTTAAGTTTAGTTTGTTCTATTTTCAGCGAGTTAATCCTGTTTTTGAAGAATAATTAATTTATTTAGATTGAGATTATATGCCCCCATTCTATGCACAATTTAAATGTTTTTTAAGACAAGGGGGGAGGGTGGAAGACTTTTATAGCTGCGAAGTGATTTTCTTTAATTTTAAAATCTGATTTGTTACACGTTTCAAGAGAATTGATAATTCGTGTTTATACTTGATTGTATTCCTGATTACATACAATTGAAATATTAATGAAAGTGTTTGTAATTAATCTCAATTAGTTAGGGTTTCAATGTTTGTCCTTTATATCGCTGAACTAAACTACTCGTTTTTAGTTCAAAAAAGATAAACAATATATATTTTAGACTTATAAGTAATCCTTATTTAGATTATAAAGATAAAAAATTTATGGTTCTTATAGATCTTAGGTCTTAGATAGTGGTTACTGATCTCCTTATTTAGATCTATTCAAATATTAGATAAAAACCCCATGTGGAACAGATTCTTTCATAAATAATCTTGTTTTAAAAACTGTTTGTACCTGTCTAAAGTTGATGAAACAAAACCAAAAAGAGACAAAAAAAAATATGTTTTCGAATTTTTGGGGGTAGTTTTAATTATTGGACCATTTATGGTATGATACCAAGATCTTCAAAATTTTTAGCAAGTTTTTAGGTTTAAATTATGCATCAACCTTTTCATGTAATTGCTGGTCTGACTAGATACGGTTCAATTTAGACTCTCTTAGCTAAACGGAAATAGACTGTATGTAAAGCGAATAATAAATTTAAAACTTACAAAGCGGAAAAATAGGTTAAATAATAGAAAGTTTATTAATTTTTTACCAAAACGGAATCTGAATTCTCTTTAAGAAAAGTCTAGTCTGCAGGCGTTCTTTTTTGTTGTTCAATAAATGATCATAGAGAGAATAACTTTTATTGATTAGTTTCCAATTGCAAATTGTGACAATAGGGAGTAAATAAATTTGTAGAGTTTACCAAAACAATAACAAAGGGTAGAAAAGTTATATATTTGAATTACAAAAACAAGTGCTCCTAACAGCAAAAAAACAAGGACTGTTCATGCTGTCAAATTTAAGTGATATTATTATCAGAATTTCTTCAGGTGACACTCAATATACCATCTAATTTGTCATGTCTAATACGTTTTATATTTGTCACCAACTAAACAAGCAAACTTTTTACCTTCCTTTACACTTTTAAAACCAGATAAGCGCGGTATTGTTATACGTTTAATCGCGTAATTTAGGATTTAGTCAAATCTAAAGATAATAAGTTCAAAAAGGGAAAATGAAAACTGTTCTACATTGTTTCAATTAGAATTTAAAATTTTTTAGAGCTTTTCCTCAGATTTAAGAGGTTTTTTTAATTATAACTAGATATATATTATATTGTCAATTATAAGTTTACTTCAAGCCGTTTTATAACTAAAATACCTTAAGTGAAAAAGTCAAGGCGTGGTCCGAAAACAATCGTCGTGGTTTTTGACAAGAAAACTGACAATGTCCGGTCTTGAATAGTTGTTAGAATGACAAAAAAATGACCTTCTTTCGGGTAGGAGAATATATTCATAATGCAAATTTCCTTAACTACCCCCTTTTTAAAATTGTTAGTATTAATGTAATTACATGAAAATTGGGTAATCATATTGTAATTACACTGGGGGTTAATTAAGTAGAAAACGCTTCTTGTAAATGAAAACTTCAAAAACAAAATTGTGGAATTTTTAATTTTAACTTTAAATTTATAGCGGAATTTAAGTTTAAACTTATCACTAAAATTTAGCCTCAATGGTAATAAAGTGTTTTAACATTTTCTTTGATTTAATGGTCTGGACAAGTTATTGAAACACCGGAAAAGTCATTTAGTAGTTATTACTCTGGATTTTAAAATTGAAAAGCTGTAAAACGATTTCATGAGACAAAAATAACTGCAAACTCAGGAGGCTGGCATAAACTCATAAACTCAATTAGAACTCCGAAACTATCTTAAAATTTTTATGAACAAACTTTAAATCAATAAATTTTAAATTTTCCTCTATTGAGTAATATGTATGAAACTAGTTGAGACGTGGAGCTTAGAAAGGTGTAATGTATGAACTGTTTCATCATAATAAACTCTTTAAACTGCCGATCTTGTGACAGAGATCAAAGGTTTGTCGATCCTTTAATTAAAAAGAAAAATCTTGATTATTTTGTGATTACAAAATAATTATACCAAATGCGAGATGTAATAAATAATTCTCTATGCTCAAAAGGACGCCAAAAGGAAAACAAATAAATTAATTAACAAATATATTCTGCAAGATTTCTTATAAGTAATAAATTATAACAAACGTTTGAGAGAATTACAAGTTTTATGTAATTATATTAGGGATGAACAATTTTATTTTGTTTTGTTCATATCTAGCATTAGTTTTCAAAATTGTTCGGATAATTTTGTAAGCTCAACAAATGTATTATATTAATCCACTTTCTTATCAGGTAGTCGTCTTATATTTAAAAGCTTTATCTCTTCATCCACTCTATCAAAATTTCGATAGTTAGTTTGTAAGAATCCAACCAAAAACTAGCAAAACTCACAAATAAAGCATATTGTAAAAGTTGGTTGTTTTAAAGGTTACAGGATCTAGAGCTTCAAAATACAGGTTAATTCGTGAATTAGGTGAATTGCGTTGATGAGTGTTTTTACGGTTAATCCATTTTCATCAGCAGTAATAATTGTAATTGTAATATTAGAGGGGAAGCAGAATTCTTTAAATTCCATTTTTTTTTTTTATTTTTTGAGAAAATTCTTTAATTAGGAACAAGTAAAACCGAGTTAATTAATATTGTAATATACCCTGAATTAATGCATAATGCTTGCATTACATGCACATATTGATTGTTTTCACAATAAAACTATTAAAAAGAAATTCATTTGATTGCTTGTCTTTTAGGTATCCTTAAAAAAGAGAAAGCTTAAATAGACTCTGTTATTCTTGAGTTTGCGGTTATAAAATCTTTAATATGAGGATACGACAACATGTTGTATAAGCCTGGAAAAAACCTAGCTTTTTCACCTACTTTTGGATGTACATACGATAGACTTATTATTAAATATCAGAAACAACTTCATGTCTTTAATTTTTTTCCCATTGAAAATCGTTATTTACTTGCGAACTCGTAACTCTTCTTTTAATTTAAAATTCGATGAGTAATCATCTACATAACTTGCAATATGTAAGGTTACAGGTTAAAGTATTGGAAATTGTACGGCAAAATATTATTCTCTGAGACAAGCCTTGTTCACTAATTAGTGATGAAATTGTTGGTCCTTGTTGGCTCATTTATCTTTAGTTTTGTCACCCAATTGTAATATTTTTATCCAAGAATTAGCTTAGTTCACTTGAAATCAATTTATTGACAGGATAAAATTTAAAGATTTAAAGTTTTTGAGGCGAATTTTACGAAGGATCTAAAATTTTTTAGTGAAAATTAAGTCCCTTAAAATTTTTTTTGCAATCTTTATGTTTTAATTTCTCTTTCAAGACAAAATAAAATAGAAGCAAACTTAAAAATTGTACGAAATTAGTGAGGTGAGTTTTTTGCATGCATATTCTACCATTTTGTAAGCTTATTGATTCAACGGTTTTGTAAGTCCGAATATCACTAGCATTTTACAAATCGTCTTCTGTTAGAATTGCAAGCTTTTGCTTCTGCTACCTAACCCAAGTTTTACCTGAGAGTATAAAGCTGAAAACCTTAAAATAAGATATCTAGAAAAGGTACTTGATAGGCTTCATTGCGCCTCTAATGGTATCGAAATTGCCTTACTTCACATCACTCTTTATTTTTTATTCTCACAGGTGGTATTTTTACTTCAAAATTTAGATTTTTTTAGTTTATTGTTTTAATTAATAATGTAATTGATTGTCAAAAGTTTATCTAATTGTTTTGGGTAAGAATGCCTGACTAGCTTGTCATGCACCAAAGAAAATGACAAAAAATGTATAAAACAAAGAAGAGAAAGAATAATTAAACATAGATAGAAAGGGTTCAGAAAACTTTAAAATTTGAGGGATTCTTGAATGTTAGTCTATTTTTATCTTGGCCACCTGCTCATTTATTCTCAATTTAAATGGGGCTTTTTAACAAAGGGTATATAAAATATGAGCCGAATAGTCTTACCCTTACAGCTGATTGATTTAAATTGATCAAGCTATCTTGGAAATGTTTTTCTCATATTATAATTTTGTAGTTTGAGGCGAGGTTAATTACTCTTTTAATTTTTAGTATTTATAATTATAAGTGTTAATTAAAATGTGTTTTTGTGTAACATCGTAGAAGAACAATAATCAATTACAAATTTATTGTTCTTAAGTCTCACCCTGTTTTTATTTACTTTTCGGAATGGAACAGAATATCAAAATTTGTTGTACATTTTATTGACCAGGAAAATAAAAAAATAGAAAAATCGGACCTCAACAATGTTTAATATGTAATTAAAAATTAGTAAAACCTGAAACCAAACGTATTATGAAATTTTTTTTATAACTAGACTTACAAAAAAAAGATCTACAATTGCCAAATTAACACAAAATTTTTAAAGATCTCACCCACAAAGTTAATCGGATATTTTTTAATGCTAATAATAAACCCTATTCGTAGAGATCATAAACCCTATCGGCTATGAATAAGTAAATGATCAGACCATTTTTTTATCGTATGTTCGTCTCGTTTATACTTTCATAAAGATGAAGTAGTTGGTCAACAACAACAGTTTAATATTATCAATAAAACATGCAAATCTAAAAATTATAAATTGACAAGTTTAACAGTTCGATATTATCGCGGATAACTAGTATATAATTTTCCATCTTAATATGCATATGTCATAATTCTAATAAAAAGAATAAGAGATTACTTGAAAAAAATCTATAACTACTTAAAAGATAAGTAGAGCTACAGATTTTTTTTGTGTGCTCAACAAAATTTTCTTCTACCCTCGAACAATAGATTTTTTAAGTAATAGCTATCTTTTTTTGTATAAAAAACTTATCTCAGAAGAAATAGATAATAGAACATTAAAAACCTTTCAAGACTTGTGATAAGTTCAGATAAGAGTATTTTTTTATTTCCCTTTTCTTCACTCAAAATCTAAAAATTAGTCTTCGAGGCAGCTTTCAACTTTTCTTACAGTAACTTGCAGATATCAAAGGATTTACAATAATCTGCCTCTAGAACGGTTTGATGAGTTAGTACATATTAGTAATCGTTTCTTCATAGAATGTTCTGTTTGGTCTTTTGAATTACTGAGTTTGGTCTTTTGAATTACTGAGTTTGTTCATATTCAATTACTGAGTTTGTTCATATTTAATCAAAGAGTGTCCAAATGTGCTAAGTTTTTGTATCAAAACAAGCTGTTCATAGCGCAGGTCAAATTTTATCAATTTTGTGTAGCCAATAAACAATATTAGAATGTTTTGATTATTGATTAAGTGGTATTTGCGCTCTCAAATTAATTAACATATGCAGAGTCTGGTAGGGTCAATATTGCTCTCTCTAAATCTTTCCTACATTTCATTCCAAAACTATAGCAGTTAAAATTGTAATTGATGATATGTAAGTTTATATAACTGTACATGTAAATTAATAAGAATTGCATAAATAATAAAATTGTAACCTCCATAGAACGTTTGAAAAGCTCATGAATTTATCTAAACAATAGCAAATTATAAATTTTTATGCACTTATGAGGATGACTATTTTGAGCTGTATTAATCGGGAAATTCCATCTACTGTGTAGCTCTAAGCGTTCAATATTTATCTTTAATTAATTTCATGTGATATTATATTTCTTACATTTTACTTCAACCAAAAGAAGTACTTTTTACGTGCCTCGCTTGTTGCCAACATAACAAACCCAATTCCAATTCCGCACCTCCTCTAGCTTTAGCTTAAGGTGAGAAAATTTGTTGGTTTATGTAAAATAATAATAATAAGTACCTATATTGTTGCAGTCTTTATGTTTTGATTGTTGCAAAGTGTTATGAATTTAGGAAAGAATAGCCCTTTAGGTACTTGGTGAATAATATATAATATATGAACGCCTGTATCAGTCCAGTTTTGAAAGATGTTTCATTTAATTAAACAGAATGTTGAATCTATATTTTGGGACTATTGTATTTACAACGTTATATTCGTGGGGCTCATTTAACTGCAAACTAAGTTAAAGTGTATGAAAAGAGTATTTTTTTTTGAGAGAATTGATACTATATGGTGATTTGTATTGAATAGTGCTAATATAATATGGATCGTAGTAAATCATAATATTTTAGATCGATCTGAAGTCATATCGTAAAATTATTAAGGAGAAAATTAAGGAGAAAAAAATAAAATATTGTCATTTTTCAATTATAGTCAGTACTGCATATAATGTTTTACGAATAATTAGACAAAAAAAATAAAGTTAATTTTTTACGAAGGTCCACCTCAGTAACATTAAAGTTAGAAAAACGTTGATGAAAAAATGTTTGATCAACGAAATTAAATAGATCATAACGTTGAAAACTTACAACGTGATATATAGATGTAAACTTATGCAATATTGATGATTCAAGTTGGTTATCCCCAACTTTTAAAAAGTTGCCTTGATCTAAATTTTAGATCTTTGTAGATCAATATTTAAAAAATATTTGAGGCAACAAAAATGAAACAATATGTAAATAATTAATGAAGAATAAAATAAGAATAAAGAGGCACATTAAAAGGTTTATCAACATAAGAGGATCACTACAGAACATGTGCGTGCTCCACCGAAAAGAAATATAGTGATCATCGACATTAAAACACGATGATTATTGACTGTAAATCATCTTGATCAAAATTTTCTATTGTTTCAATCATTTACGTACTTATAATAATTGAAGAGGTGATTTATGACGTAAATTGTTTCATTATTATATTTCGAGTCAAGAAAAGGTTAAGTTCCAAATCAGAATAATAAAGAAATCCCATTAGATGATCATTCATTAAGAAAAATTAATCTACGTAAATCGGAATTGATCCTGAAACGAGTATGAAATATAAAATATGAAATATAATATTATTTTAAACCCACTAGAAATAATACTTTTATGCAAGTTTATGTCTATCAGGTCTTTCAATAAGTTTGACCTTTCTTATTTGAAATATTATAAATCTATTTTTTGCGCAAATACATCATATGATCATTAAGTGAAATATAATATATCAAGGCAACTATTTAAACTGTGGATTGTAGTATTGTACGTTGTATAATAATTCCGATTTCAATAACTAAGAACTACGTAAAAGTTGATTTTAGTTTAGTTTTGCGTTTTCATATTTTTACTGGTTGTTACAATGTTTGCATCCAAATTTTTAAACAGCTATTAATATTTAAGAAAAACATCAGCATTGGCAAATCTTCTTGAAAATTGAAAAAATTGTTGGGTGAATGACAATTCTGCTCTCCTCTCCTTGGTAATCGCCTTATTTGATTAGGCCAAGAACCCCAAGAGCCTTAAAAAGAGCCTTGACAAGAGTCTTTGTTAAATTATACCATAAATCAAGATCATGATACAAAGAGTGATATTAATTCCTCTTTGACAGGTCTTTGAAAATAACATGTATGCTCAGAAGTTGACTAAGTTTTGTATCTTGATCACTAGCCTATACGAAAATAATAAGGTCGAGGAAGTTAAAATTAACAATCAAATGATAAGTTTTAATCAATTTTATAACCGACTTTACTAACTGCGAAATTTTATATAGAAAATAAGGTTTGATAACAGAAAATCTAGTGTTGATCTACGGCTCAAAAGAATTTACTTACTTTGGGAGAAGAAAAGAACATTTAAAAATTTGGAAACAATAAGAATTTCGAAAATTACTGTTTTTCGAGAATAAAATAATAAAGACAACTAATTTTTACGAGGAGTCAATTTATCAATAATTTCGTAATTTTAACTTTAATTGTTCGGTCAGAATCAATAATTTTTACTATCTCTATTATTGTTGTTGTTATAATGAAGATCTAGATCCTCCAAAATTTATAGTACGAATTACTTTTTGTTGATCGCGTTATTACGTTTTCTGGAAAATTAATTAAAAAGATCAGCACCTATTTTTTCAACTTTTAATTATGTGTTGTAAAATATTGAACAAAACTTAATACAAACGGCGGTAATCCTTCTTTCGGACTTCTTAAATCTGAGCCATAGATCAAAATTTTTGATCTGTTAAAAAAGTAATTTGAAGTAAACATGATTTGATAAAGTAATTGAAAAACTAAACTAAAAAGTAAACAAAAATCTAATTGAAATATATAAGTTTGTCTAAATTAGGTTAAATCATTTAAGACATCAAGCACAGACAAGACGTGTTTTGAAGACGTGGGTAGGTTATTTATAGGAGTTGAGATTATAACCAATATGTATTTATAGTATGGATAATTAATAATCCGAGAAAAAAAGTAATAAATGTTAAATAAATTTAAAGTTGGATCAAAAGATTTGCGAATATTGCAGATCTTTTTTACAATTAATAACTTGATGATAAATATTACACAGTTAATGTTACACTAAATTATCGATATTCACAATCTAAAAATTGTAAAATAATTTGATTGACATATAATTAAGGTGATAAGTTGAGCATAATTATACTTTATTACATTAGATTGAAATAAAGCAATACATACAAAAAGTTATTAGATTATAGTATAATGTCAAATTCAATATATGTTGACGTAACTAAGAAACTTAATTAGCCAGTTATGTTATTAATTTATTAGCTAGTTGTTAAAAATTGATTAACATAATTAATTGTTTTACTTCTTAATTAAGTTAAATTAAAAACATGGAATTAATTTAAATAATTTGTAATAAATCAAAAAATGATTAAATTTAAAATTAAATTTGAATTATAAAAAAGTAGTGTTAATCTATACAATCCTGAAAAGAGAGACTTGTTAAAAATTAAATTATAAAAAAAAATTAAAAATTAAAATTAAAAAAAATTTAAGAAAATATACTTCTGCAGCATAATCATTATATACAGTACAATAATGCAGAATAATTATAAAAAAGTTACAAAACTAAAAGATAATAAAAAATAATAAAATAAAGTTTGTGTACATCTTATTATTTATTTTAAATAATAGTTTTGTGTAAAAAGTTTAAATTTCTATTTAATTTTTTTTTTTTATTTTTTTATTTTTGTATTTTTTAAAAAAAAAAAGTTAAGTAAAGTATAGAAAGAAAGAAAGAAATATATACATTAAATAAGAATAAATAATATTATACATAATTATTAATAAAATGAAATAATAATTTCCTATAATTATAAAATTTATCATTAAAATTTATATAAAAAGATTATCAAATATCTCCCTTTTCATAATTTTACAAGATTTTTTTAAAAGTTCATTTAATTTATAACTTAATATCATCAAAAGTATTTTATACTTCAATCAAACACATACAAAAACTTTATTATTATCTTAGAGTGTTAAATTTTACAATATATAAGAATTATATATATAAACTATATCAGGTCACGTATACATAAAATATAAATATTTACAACACATCAAAATTTATATCAGTGATACCCAACCTACATAATATTATATGATTAAAAATCACAATTATACAACACATACTCACAATAATATAATGAATTCATTACAAAATTCGCCTACTCAATCAACTACAGCCAAACCAAATTTACAATCATTACCATCTTTTAGTGAATTATTAACCTCAATACCTCCGTTACCTTTATTAACTCCGACTCAATCATCGTTTACACAATTTAAGTCAAGAAGTAATAGTAATTCTTCAACTACCTCATCTGTACCCATTAATTTTACAAGTCCTCCTCAACAACAATATTCTGTGGTATCTTCTCCTTATAATTATTATACACAACCTTCAGTTCATCATAGATTACCAACTCCTCCATTAAATAATAACAATAGCAGTAATAAAATCACAACAAGTTCCAACAATATCAAAACTCAATATGTTTCCTATCCTCAACAATTTGCAGCTCCACAACCCTTAACTTCAACATTTAGAAATCCCTCAACTATAGACCCAATAACTCCACTTTCTAATAATTTTGATCATAAAATACGATCATCTTCAACCGGTGATATTCCACATTCATCCCCACAATCATCAATAAAATCTATATCAACTACAACAACATCTGCCACTAGTACTACTCAAGCTTCACCAAATCTACAACAACACCACTACCAAGAAATCGTTTCACCAACTACTTCAAATTCTACTTCACCAAAATTATCAACCACAAGTTCGTTATCACCAAAAGATCCAAGAAGAAAACATGTATGTAAAGTATGTTCAAGATCATTTACAACCTCGGGTCATTTAGCAAGACATAATCGTATACATACTGGTGAAAGAAAACATGAATGTCCTTGGCCTTCTTGTGAAGCTCGTTTTGCAAGACAAGATAATTGTATGCAACATTATAAAACTCATACAAATGGTAAAAATAAAAGAAGTAGAATTTATAATAATTATAACTCACAATTGAATAAAGAAAATGGTAATGACAAAGTTACGGGTGGTGAATTATCTAATAGTGCTCAAATTCAACATCATCCACACCAACAACAACATTATCAACAAATTCCACCTCCTCCACAACATTATCAACAAATACCACCACCACCACCACAACCATACAATATGAGTTTTAGTAATCCTCATCATCACTATCCAGTTCAAATTTCATCACATTACGGCAAAAATTTTTAAGATTTTTGTTGGTCTGTGCCAATGCTTTTTTATGATTTGTTTTTTTGGTTCTTTTTAAATGGCTCTAAGTCATATAATGATATAATAATGGTATGAATTATACTATATCTTTGTTTGGGTTTTTTAAGTAATTTTTTTTTTAAAATATTTAAGTAATGTATTTAATTTATGTATTGAATTTTAATGTATTTTGAAATAATTTGAAGTAAGAAAGGTTAACATTTTAGCACCATTTTTAAAAAAGTCACTAGTTTCACTGATATGACGCGTAGAATTTGTTCTTCAGTTGAAACTAGCTAACTTACATTTCTGAGCCTCAAAAGATTTACTGGATTTTCTCAACTAAAAGTATCCCTAACTCGCCAAAAGTTGTATACATTAGCTCATAAAATCGATTTGTAAATAAGGTCAAAAAACAATTTCTGAACAATATGGTTATATCTTGAAAGATTGCTAATTTGATCGCAAAATTTTATCTATTCGATCAATTTGATTAGAAGGCGTTGGTAATGAGTAAATTGTTCTTCAAGATCCTTTTTTTCCTCTCTTTACTACTTACAATCTTCAAATTTTACTAATTCAGCTTATCTATGCTCATTTTAGTAATAAATTTTTAGATAAGTCTTATCGTATTACATTGATATTAAATTTTGGCCATTTTTGTCTAAATTTTTCATATCAAATCACTTATAGATTTAAAACAAAACACGTTTTGATAAGTAAACTCAACAAATTCATTAGTAAAACGAGATAAGTTAATCTAATCCATTCACCCCCTTTCTTTAGATTTCTTTCTACAAAAATAATAATTTTAAAATAATAATCGTTATTATAATTCTCATCCTTTTGTGCAGATGTATAAATTCAGTAACTACATTTCATAGCATGAAACTAAAAAATATTATATTTTAACAACTCAAAAATTCAAGGGCTTTTTCTGTCCAATCTTGAGATACGTTATATTTGTAATTACAATTAAGTACATAAATGTAGTTACATAGTAGTTATATGATGCAAGTCGTTTGAGATATCATGATAGATTTTGTCAAATTAAAAAATCGTGCGGTTTCAAGCCCAAAGAAGTTGAAAAACAAGGTAATGTGAATATAAGTACGACAAGAGTAATGATCAAAGTTCTTGACTTTGCATGTAAACTTATATTCAAAATTCTCATCGTTCAAACGGGGACAAAGTTGTGGTTGAAAACTAGTTATCAAACTCCATTCACCCTACCCCAAATATTTCACTAACAAGGGATTTATTATATTTGTATTTTGTGGTTAAATTCCTGATTGATTGATATTATTTTATCACTTGATCTCCTTTTTTTAAAGAATGGTAAATATTATTATAAATAAAAAATCTATGTTAGATAAGTATCAGAGTTTCTAAATTTTACATAAATTTGCGTTAATCTGCAGTATACATTTTTGAGTTAGTCGAGGGTGACACTATCCACGAGCAATAAAAAGACAACAATCAAAATGTAATTAGTCATTGATTAAAAGCAGATCTAGGTACTTGAATGTTTTGCAGTTGTTGTAGTATCTTTCTTATTATGCGGGTAGACCATGTCTCACCAATGTCTTGATTACGTCATATAAACCCATAATTGCAACAAAAATCGGAATTATTATAAGTATATCCACCAAGAAAAAATTGAAAATCGATGAAATCTATAGCAAATTAATTCGTCTAAGATCTTAAAGTGTTTAAAGTGTGAGGAAAGATAAGTAATTAGAGTTTAAGTTATCTTTAAATTTTGTTTATGTGTTGGTGAAGTTAGGTAATTTTTTTATCTGCAATTTTCACCTCCGCTGCTTAATCTTCAAAAAATGTCACAATTACTTCTTTTTTAATTTCAGAAACAATCCATATATATTTAAAGGACAAATTTTACCTGGTTCAAAAATTCAAGGGATGTCAAGAAAATTTAGATCTCTTTTATGCAAATTGTAAATGACTCGTAGTTGTTCTACGTCATACTTATTCCAACAATAGAGATCTCTAATTGTGGAGAGAATACTAACTAGATGCTTCTCCAAAAACTACAATTTGTGACTCAAATTTGAATTTTTAGCTTTTAATCAATACTTATTATCAATAGCTAGTTACTGCGAACCTTGCCAGCTTGATTTTCTTACGTTTGTTAGTTTATAAGCTTTTGGAGTTTGAATTAGCTTTTATTTTTGAAAAAACGTATAAACAAAAGTTAATTTCTCACAAACGTCAGGGGACAAAGAGACAACATAAAATAGTAATGTAACGCCTACTCATCGAATCTATGGTGTATTTAATACATCTTATTTCCCCCTAATATTTTGTACTTGATAATACTGTATGTAAATCAAACAAGTAAATTTTGACAAGCAAACCGCTACCAAAAGAATCCTGATTTCAAAAGTTATATCAATTTGCGTCAAATTACATACAATTATAATAATTAAAGAAAGGGTACTTAAATTTTAATAGTTTAAAGTTTATTTTCCAATTATAATATTTCTCGAAACAATAACAAAATAGCAAGTCATATGATTGGAAAGATAAACAACTGTCATATTATAACATTTTTAAAGAGGTCAGAAAACCTTATCTTGAATTTCAATGTGACATAATTGCACTTTTTCTTATACCTTTCATATGTTTCTTGATATTGTAATTGACTAGACGTACAAATCTGCAACTTTTATTTTTCAGTCCTTAACCTAACAACTTAGGTTTGAGAGTTCTGAACGGTATTTTAAAATTTGTCGTCTTCCACTAATACGCGAAACTTTAGTTGGATCAAGAAGTCATACGATAGGTCATAAAATTTACTCGTGACACTGGAGTTGAGTACAAGCTGAAATATATCAATAGATCAGTAAAATACCCAAGTTTTTATAGTGATTGCATAACTATCTCAATATTTACAACTTAAGTTTATGTAGAACTAGGAACTTTTTAAACTTTAGTTAACTATACATTTACGATATACATTTAGTTAAAAAATATATCAATTTACCTTTACGATTAGTGATATATTATTTTTGGTGATTTTAAAGTTTCAAGATCAGATGTTTTTTATTGATAATTAGAAAGTAGTACTTTTTTTGACGTTTTTAAATTTAAAATTAATAAATTTGTGTTGTAGTATTATAAATAAAGTTTTAAGGTTATATAATTAGAATTTGGGGGTTTAATTTAAGGGATTCTATTAGTTTAAGATAGAACTTACAAGAATATCGGAGAATTGGCTCTATTTTAGACAAAAACTATTGAAAGCATAAATTCTAACACTTTTTGTAGGACTTAGTGTAGAAATTGTTTCAAATCAGGAGCTTTATGCAAAAGAGTGAATTTCTGAAAGATTAGATTTCTGTTACATTGATAATTTTAAATAAACCCTAACCAGTAGAAAAATAGACTTAAGGTTTCTGAATACATTTCTTGGATATTAAGGTTTATGAAGAAATAGTTACCAGAACTGATGATAAGAATTTTATAAAATAAGGATACAAGCCCATCAAACAAGCTTATTAGCTGGTTAGGTAAAAACAAGACAAAATTATGAAAAAAGATTGTTAATTTTTCAACCCACAAAATTTAAAATTAATTCGATATTAAAATTTATACTTTTACAACGTATCATCTTGACTATATTCAATCACCAGAAATTTTAGTTTCAGTTTTGAAGATAACAATACTTTAATTTGGACAACGTGCTCTCTTCGTCTTGATTTAAACGATTAGTGTTTTTCTTAATGGTTTGACTCTAGAAAAGTAGGACATGAAACTAGAGTTTCCAAAGTACTCAAAGAAACAGTTCAGGACCAAATTTGTTCAGATGTTTTCTTCAGAAGCAATACCAAAACACCCAAAGGGGTGGCTGATAAATTACTCAAATTGACTTGCTTTTCGGTGGTGGAAAATTGCCTTTATAGCTAATAGAAGATTCATAAAAAAGCACAAAAACATTTCGCATCGAACCGAATTGTTTCAAAATTTTAGCAGTAATTGAAAAATCGTTTGATTATACAAAATTTTACAACCATTAAATTGGCATACTTAATTTTATAATATCAAAGAACATTTGAATAGAGTTAACTTTGTTCTAAAGGTCATTGTAAGTTCAGGGAGTTTTAATTAGAAAATATATATTTTTTATATAAATACACTTTAACGCGTCAAGCTTTGGTTATACAGGTCCTTCTACTCTCTAGTTGATAGAAATCCTAGAGAATGATTGACTTTTATACAAAGACGTAACAATTTTATACTCTTTTTTCTATAATAGTAGAAGAAGGACGTACTCTGTTAAAACCTTTAATTTGATTGTTAGTAATATGAGGGTTCTAGTCACATGATTCTCAATCATGTGTTGACTTTGGAATTGGAATTGAGTCTAAGAGTTATGTACAAACTTCAAATGCAACCCCATATATCCGAGGCTCAAGAGTTCATATTAGATTAAGGTTAAATAATAAATTAAGGCAAACATCAGTTAAATAATAAATTAAGGCAAACATCAGTTAAATAATAAAGTAAGGCAAACATCACAGGTAAGTAATAATAATATTATAAGAGAGTTGGTATCCAGAATAAGTAAAATAGAAATATGAAACAAGGTTACATTCAAAAGCTTAAGTTGTCAATATCCAAATGGAGTAATTAATAATGAGTTGTTCACTTTTAATAATCATATGATATCTTGTCTTAATGCTAAGGATTATGGAAGTAAGGATTGTGCCGCCTTTGAGTTTAAGAATTTGAATAATATATAAGGAGGATGAAATCCCCTTGAATATGAATTCCAGATTATATAGTACAATATAGAATATCACTCATAAATATATATCACATATATATAACCTTCTAATATTGGTCATCTAAGGTCATACTTCTAATATTGATACAAAACCAAAGTTTGGCTAACATGCAACTGAACAAGGTTCATCTTATACTATGGGCATTTGTGCAAGTTTTCAAGGGTAATTCATATTGAAAAAACCCTATAATTTCAAGAAAATGACTCTTGTTCAAGTTGTTCGTTGAACTGCTGGTTAAATAAAACAACAAAGTCACAATTATTGTGGATCGTGTTGGTGTTGCATTAACTCAGGCTTGAATCCAAGTTTCTTCAACTCAACTTATCTGAAATCATTTTAGAGTAAAATGAAAAATCTTCTAGAACTTTTCAGAATGAATTTCACTTCTAACCATTTATTGCGTTTAATTCAAAAATGTAGAAGTCGCATATGCAAAGCATAGATTATACATTTGGACCAAAAGTAAAAAATTTGTAAATTAAAAACCTGCATAAATATTTCATGCGAAATGAACTCCAAAAACTTTATTTGATCTTTTTTGTTGATGAATTAACATGCGCTAACCATTACCAATTTGAGTAGTTATGTAACAAACGAAAAATTACGAGTGTTTTTCTTCAAAGCCTTTACCTTATCATATGTAATGTAAATTTTTTTTTGAGCTTTTGGGATTTTTCTCAGTGACTATACTTTTATGTGATATACACGTTTTTTAAATGTATCAACTTCACTTTGCAACTGTTTTATCTTTTTTTTTTTTTCCTAGAATCAACATTTATTCTAAATATAAAATTATCTTACTCTTGACGTTTGTTTAGTTTCTATTGTCGATCAGAATGAAACATCAAGAACTCGACAAAGAAAATGCATTAAATAAAAAAATTGAGGGGATTGAAACTTTAAAACAAAGACTACTCAAAATTATTTTTCTGAAACTTCAATAACGAAGTAAATAAGAAAAACAAGCTCACTGATGGTTGAAAGTTTTTTATCAATTTTGTAAGAAATGCTGAAACTGTTTAGTGGTAATATATGTGGGGGCAACTATAAATAGTAAAAGGAGCCTAAATGTTCATATTATTGAAAAGTTAAATTTGGAAAGTGGCTTCATTTAAAACTTGGATTCGTTTCGTATTATAGATAAGTTAATCTCCAAGTTGTTCAGTAAGTGTTTAATTTATTTCTTGTATAAAAATAAAGTCAGTGAAAAAGAAACTATTTGATTAAGATATAAAGTTATGAACTTTAAACCTTAAATTCAATAATTTTGTAGATCCTTTCGTTTTATATCTTATTTCTCTTTCTAGAAATCTTGGTTTTGGTTTGAAAGGTCTTAATTTTAAGTTTTTTCCTCTTTTATAGCAGTTTCGAAATTTTTTTAAAATGGTTTGTGGAACACAACGAGTACGTTTTCATCATTGCATTATGGTTTATTGTAAAACAGTTTTAGAAACTTTAAAGATTAACGGTAGGTAAAGTGTAACCGATAAATTTATCGAAAAGCCCCATTTTACATGTTTTGCGGGCTTTAATCTTTCTTCTAGTGAAAGATGGCTATTAGCTGGTTAATTTTTGGTTATAATTTCTGAAACAGCGTTCCATCCGTAGTTTTCATGTTCTATTTAATGAAAGACTAAAATTCTGTAGGATTTCAAGTTTTGCCTCAAAACTGATGTAAGTTAAATGGTTATGTATGAATGCCAAATGAGAATGGATTCGATATTTGAACAATCCCCCAAATTTTTTTTATCAGGACAAAATTATTCACCTTTTGAGCATAGTTATTGACATGAATTTTAACACAAAGGACACTTTTAATAGGTAGAAGCTTCTTCTGTCATCATTCTTTTATCGAGAAAACAATAGTGCTTTGTTCAATCCAAAATATTGCAAATCATTCGATGAATCACAAAACCAACCTGAAATTTGAGGTTAAACCAAACTAAATTGGATAACGAAATGTTCAATTAGAGCTTGCATAAGTAAAGTAGATTTCTTCTGGCATATGAGCTAATCTGTGCATCTAGAACATGCTTTGAGACTATTGTAAAATAGCCGTGCAAAAGGAAACTAAAAATTCGTTGGCTAAAAATTTTACATGACTCAATTATTTTATAAATTACTGATGCTAAAAATAGATTACAAGCTCCTTTCTCTAGGCTATTGTTTTGGCATATATGACCATCAAAATTGTAATCAATAAAATCTAAAAAACTCTAATTAATAATAAAGGGTACAAAATAGTTTGTAACAATAAATGATTACACATGTTTAAAAGAAGGAAAAACTTTCGACAATAATGGTTTTGAGTCTTTGTTTGGTTATCGAAGAATGAAAATTTAGACATTTTTAGTACCCTAATTGAAAATTTAAACGAGCAAAGGGCTAATAACATGAAATTTCGTCTATCAAGATCACTAAAAAGGAAAAGAAATTTTACTTCATTTTAATATAACTATTTGAAATAATATGTCAATTATTCTCTAAAATTATACTTTCTACCTGCATAAAATAATTTATACTTTCTTAACAGTCATATACGACCAAACTTAAAAAAGGGTCTAAAATATAAATGAAGTAGAGGAAGAAGACAGATGTAAAAAAAAAGTCTTCGAGCTGACCTATAGACCCAGAATGGTTTAAATGATTGGCAAGTTTTTCTCCACGTAAAGGGTTATGATTAAAATTAAACCCAACAGTAACTACATGTGAATAAAATATCAATTAATTCATAAATAATTAAAATTTCATGTTACAAATTTGTTGTTGATTTAGTTTTACAAACTAAAAATCATCAAAATTTAACAATAAAAAATTTCTATTGTTTGGCTAGTCCTAGAGAAGGATTTTTTCGGTTCAATTTCAACGTTGATCATTCGTATTAAAAAAGTTTAATTTTCGATGACTATCAAATTTATTTTACTTCTAGTTTGGGTAAATTGTGTTGGTAAGAAGATCAAATTCTGGATAAATATTTTTCAGGAAACAATTCTAGAAAAAAAAGTTTTCGAAAGTAAAAGCAAAAATCACAAAATAGATAAAAAGAAATAGAATTTGCAATAAATGGATCAGATTTGCATAAGTAGAATACACTCTCAATAAAGCGCAGTAATTTTAAATATTCTTAATTATATACATTTTCATAAAAATGAGTTCCATTAATTTCATTACCAAAATTGTAAACAAATCCATTCATAATAATTTTTTTTAAGTTAAATTTACTTGAAAAATTTAAATCACCACCATCTTTTAAATCTAAATCTAAGACTTCATCAATTCTTGCTTCTGCGTTACCTCTATTAAGATTTAAAACTTCTTGAACTAAATTATTTATATAATGACTAATTGATAATGGAATGAACTGATATATTGATTTATTAAATTCACAATGTTTTGATGCTTCTTCTATTGTGTCTTCATCTTCATATTCTCCATAATCTATTGTTTGTTTACTAAGACATTTCAAATCTTTTGAATGGGGGATCGTGTGAAAATCCCATAACTTGTTAAACAAAGGAAACGATAATTGATCTAATTGAGTTTGTGGGTATTGTAGTTGTCTTTGGTTTAGCTCGTAACCAATAAAAGACATTAAATGAGAAACATTTATATCTTTAAATTTACCACTTTTTTTGGAATAATATTTATGATGAAATAAAAAATTATCCAATTTTTCGAGGTGAATGTTACAATATTTACATTTACATCCATTCCATAATATAGTATTCATAGATTGTTCATAACATGCAAAAGTTTGAAATAAATTAGGTAAGTTTAATATAAAATTTGGACTTGTTGAATTCATTATAATCTTGGGCAAAAGAACCATATAAATTTCATACCTTCTATGATAATTACCTTCCATTCCATCTGAAAAATTTCCAAATTGCGGTGTGTTGTGTTTTATCGATAAGTATGATAAATTTGAAATATTACTCAAGATGAAGTTGAAAATATTTAAATCAAATGATTCATTTGATGCATGTGTTGGAAATGTTGTACCTTGTATAATTGATAGTTTTTTAAGATTTGGTAAATGTGGAGGTATTGAATCTAAACAGTCTAAAACAAAATTTTCATCAGTTTCGGAATAGGGTACAATTATTTCTAACTCTTTGATGGTTAGCCAATTAATTCGAGATATTAAGTCATTTGATTTTTGTAAACTTGTTGGATGAAACACCAATCTGAACTTGCAAAGGTGTTTTAAGAAATGTTTTGGTTTGATGACATTTTCCTCATACCAATTATAGTAGTCGATTGGGTCTTCTTTGGCAATAATTAAACTATTTATATGAATTAAATATGATAGACTCAACGTTTCATTTTCCCCTACTATCAACTCTTCTACTGTTTGTAAAACTTCTGTTTTTTTATCAACTATAACTGATTTCAATTGTAGATGTGATAAATCTAAATCTAATCTAACTTCTTTATTTAGTATATGACAAACATTTAAAGTGCTAAATAAATTGATTAATTCTTGTAAATTCTTTCGTATCTCTTCGTTAAATGCCCCCATTATATAAATCTCTTTAACATAGCCAATTAATTCCACATTGATCCTTAAAGCTTGTATCAACACCAATATTCTTGCATTTATCATTTTTAAATTTAATTTTTCATCTTTTGCACTTTTTAAAAATCCATATATTACTGTCTTATTACTACTTTGGAAATCAATTTCTCTTTTTGATGAGCTAATAAGTAGTGCAACTTCTGATATTAGAATCTTTGAATATAATTTTTTCAAACATGGTTGATAAAATTCATAATTCGTTTGTGATAAATTGATCAATGATTGTTGTGGTAAATAGGATATGATTTTAGTTTTAATTGAATCAGGTAATGTTATAAAATTTAGTTTTGTAGCCATATTTGTTTATTAATGATTGAAACAATTAAGTTAACCTTATACAACTTTCATTTGCTAATTGATGTTTCATGAAACTTGTTGCAATTCCCCAACAAATCATGTGTAGATTTTTTAGATTATATTTAATTACTTTTCCACTTTGGGTAATTATTGTTGCAATGTACACTACTCAAATACCATCTTACAATTAATTGTTTCAAGTTAATTGCAACTGCCAATACTTCAAGTGCGGAACATTAGTCTTCAAGAACCTTAATCCATGACAAAAAAAGACTACTAATAGCTTCTTTCGAGCTTTGATGCAAATTTGTTAATATTTTAATGCCTCAAATGATTTCCAGATACCTAGTTAAAGATGAAATGAACTTATACGATAGAGAAGTATTACACCTGTTCATGACTCTTCCTATGAAGAGTCAAGTCAAAGTTAAAGATCATCTGTCTTTGGCTTTCTCAATTTACATACTACTTTCAGTCTCTTTCTATGCTGGAATAACAAGGGATTTACATAAAGCATAAAATTAATGGCCTAATTTAAAAAATCCGATACATAAAAAAAGTGCTGTATGTATTTGTTGCATAAATTTTATTTTTAACAAATTGCTGTATTATCAGAACTTTTAGTAATAGATCATGCATTAAGTCCGATATTTAGATCAAGATTCTCAGACTGTAAGAACGATTGAGAAACTAAACTAAAAATTAATGCAATCGACGTAACGTTGAGGGTTCGTTCAATGAAGTGAATTTATCTATTATTCTAAAATCAAATAATAGAACAATATCACTACACCATGCAGTCTAAAATGGTTTGAATCAAGATAATTTTGGTTGGTGAAAAATAACCCCCTTTATCAAATAAGAATAATTTTAAGGGGAAACTCAAATGTATCAAAAGAAATTTTAAGGTACTTTACTTTACATAATACAAAATTTTTAATTTGATATCAGGAAATAATAATTAAACTTGATCAACCAACCGGTTTAATTAAATATTATTTCAAAAGATTTGTACAATTTCTTTTATGCCATAAGTTCTTGTAACTTTTTAAATTTGATCTAGTATAGCAAGGTAATTTCAACATAATTTCTTTTCAAGGTTATACATGCGTTACTTGACGGAAGAACTTTATGGAAAGAATTATCGAGTGGCAAAGCAAGAATTAGCTTGTATTGCATCAACTCATGATAAAAATCATTTATGTTTGCAGGGTCGGATAAAATATTTCAAGTAATTTGAAATTATGCGTTGTTCCACCAATATGCAATGATCTACAAGCGTCTAACTTTTACCTCTTTATACCGAGAAAATTTGATTTAAAGCCCTGTAAAAATTTTTAAATTTATTGACGAACTTCTTTCTGACTATTAAAAAAATTTTACAAACTTCTCATGGTAGTATATGAAGTCTTCAAATTGCAAAAATACCGAACGCTTTGATGGCTCGTGAAAAATACCGTCAAATTTGAACAAAAAGCATAGATTTTTGTAATATTTCACAAAGAAGAACAAATCATTAAAGATATTACTATCATCTTCGTCAAAAAATTTTAAGATGATCAATATATTTGTATGATATAAATTGTAAATCATTTTTTGACAATGCAGATCAATTTTTAGCTATTTTAGTTTTAAAGGGTTTCTCATAGTAATACCCCACTAAAAAAAAAATATTTATGACAAAATAATATATCATACATGAAAAAAAAAAGATTTACAACTTTAATACAAATGCAGCTCATATATGAATAATTGAATAGATTTACTATAGCAAAAAAATTAAAATGATCATTTATTTTAAATCAAGTAGATTAGCTGAATTGATTGTAAGTACTCTGAAAAAAATTAAACAACTCTAGGAGGAAAAATTATGCGTATAAATTTTAGTATTGATTCAAATATTTGATCATTTGAAACGTTTGAGTAACATCAAAAATGCACAAATAAATTTTTATACACTTTTGACTTTTGAAACTGAGAGATTGTTTCCTTATCTTTATGCCATAAAGCAAGTAAAACTTCAATTTTGTAAATCTAAACTGCTAAAGATTATCAATTTTAAAGTAGCAAAAACTGACCAGAATTTTTGAAAAAAGATTTATTTAAAAATGCAAATCATTTACTATCAGAAAATGACGTTTATCGTTAAGTCAGGTACGTACTATACTGAACATTTTAGCTGACGATTTTGATAAAAATCTCTGTTAAATTTGCTTTCATGAGATTTCTTTTCATAATAAAAGTGTAAATCAAATGTTTGGGTAGGTTAGTGCATATAAATAATAAAAAATGTAGGGTTCATTTGCTAAACGGTTTCAGGATCTACGGTTTTTGTCAAATGTATTATTGAACCTTTTTTTTTTTTTGCAGCTAAATATAAATTTTGATTTTAGAGGTGTGACTGTCAAGTCTTTCAATTTTGGAAAAGATCATAGGAAGTATTTGATTACACTGACACATAAAAAGGTAGCTATATACATAGTAAATGTTGTTATTAATTTAAGTAATGCAAGTTTACTTACTATGTATTGTCCAAATTATTGAATTGTGACATTGAAATTATTGACATCGACCAATATATATATTTAAGATTATTGATATTACATTTATGTATGTTTAAGAGACAACAACCTATATATTGAATTAAAGTATTATTATATATATTAGGTAATTGATTATTAATTACTAATTATATATTTATTGATTGTTATATTTGGATTGTATGTTTTGATAATCTATGTATTGAGATTAGACTATTACATAATCATTTTGAATTTAGTTTATATTGTGAAGTAGAAATAAATTCATCTTATCTTTGATTTGAAAGATAAGCAATGTTGAATTTATAATTGTTATTGATTAGAGTTTTCTAAGTTTGCTATTGATAATTTAATTGATATATATATAAGAGTATTTTATAAGTTTATGTTTTGAGAAAAGGATTTGAGAAGGATTAACGATTATATAGTTTATAATAGACAGTATGCCACCAAGAGCTAGACCTGTAACTAGTACACCTGATTTGAGCGGAATTGAACAATATCAGTAAAAACCTGTTATTCGCTCTAAATTAGTCTTTTAGACAGCCCTTGCAATCGATTGTGGTTTGTATTGCAAAAAATTTAAAAAGCCAGTTACTTTTTTCCTCGTATATAGTACAGACTCTCAAATTTTAACATTTACAGGTGTATCCCTTTTTTTTAGAATTTATTCTCAAAATTTGGAAGGCTAAAAATCTTAAATTTGAGAAGTACTTATCTGAAGTTTAAATTATTTATGTATGATTTTAGGGATAATTTAACATAGGCAATTTTTTTTAAACGGTGATGATTTTTGGTTAAACTTCACAATTTCAAAACACAAATCAAATTATTGGGCCGCCGTTAACCTTCTTCAACCTCCAGAAACAACAGCCCTGTTCTAGATCTCACGATGATGCACTTATATTATAAACGCCAAAGAGTTGTAATTGACTGTCACATTAAATGATTACTAATATCTGTAGTATGAGTTGATTTTAGCTCAACAGCTGGCATTTCACTATTTTTTATGTACTTTTCTTTTCTTTTAATCTAATAGTCATAAGAATCAAATTAGTACATTTAGGTTGCGATCATCATCTACCTCAACTTTAAATTAGCTCTAGCTTAATGATATAAACACAAATTTCAATTGTATACTTGAAATTTAGTATTAATTTATTTGAAACGAAAAAAAATGAAACGTCAACCGATAATTTCAATCGGTTATATAATTTCAATAAAACCTTAAAACCTTTTAGTAATGTTAATTTAACACATGCTACTTATTATTGTTTATTAAGGGATTACTTCTAAACGGGTTTATTCAAAGTATTTAAAACCGTTCCCTTCTTATATTCAACAAATTGGTTTACTTTTATACACAATAAGTTTACTATTAAATCTTTGATCACATTACAAATGAATACTAACATAAGTATATATCTGAAAAAGTTTTTTGACCGGTTAAGATTCGCAAAGATTTTCTAGGGGTTGTAATAAAAATTTACCCGCTATAACCGGTCGTCAAAAGAAGCTAATTGATCTTTCCATAAGTTTTTAAAGATTTGTATGCATTTCTTCTTGAAATATAGAATGGAAAATATTACCGTTCCTTGAATTTTGAGTTTATAGATTTATTAATATGAACAGTATTTACATGCATATCTCGGTATCGAGGGCCACGATCGGTGCCATAAAGATTCTGCTTGTATATGATCTTCATCCATAACTTGATCAGCATCAGTATTAAAGTTTTAGACTAAGACCCTTGTTCAACTTTAAGTTTTAAATTTGTAAAATTTTTTCAAAGTAATTAAGTCCGTGGTTATAACAGAAATAGGTCCGATCGTAAAATTTAAACGAAGAGTATTTGTCTTTATCTGACCTACAAAGACCACATTAAAAGATTTAATATTAAATTATTAAATCATTTAAACCAGTACAGTTTTTAGTCAAAAGTTAAGTTAACCTTTTCTGACCTTACCAAAAAACTTAAAAATAAAAATTGTAACACAAAAACAATATACTTTTTTGTACAAAATTAATCTAACGAAGTCTAATCAAAAAAGATAATGACAATATATATTACTATGTTCGCAGCTAAAGTCAAGGGCGAAATGAACTCATTGCCGTAATGATCAATAAGGCGAAGCTCAAACCAAAGCTTTAACAAGGATTGTTTTGAAATAAAGTGGAAAATTGTTTCATTTATGGTTTTAGTGGTACAAATTAAACTTTAATTGTCTGTAATTTTGAGGCCGACTAACTTCAACCATTTTATAATACTGATTGTTTTTGGAGTTAAATCCGTGAAAGATACTAAAGTTGAAATTGAATTGTTTCGAGTTAGTGTTGTCTTTACATTCTGAACAGTTGATAATTTCGAAAAATATCTCATTTTGTATATGTTAAATATTAATCTTGTGTAAACTTGATTACCTTTGGTCGGACATAAGCTTCATACTAAACGTACTTCAATATTTATAGGTAGAAGAAGTCTAAAATTTTAAACAATTAAAATTTGGAACCTTACAAGGTTCAGCCTTGCGGTTTCAATTTTTCAAAAGGAATCTATTTTTAATTATAGTTTTTAATTATTTTCAAAAATCTTTAACTTGATTCAAGTCGATCTCAGATGGTTAGTAAAATTGGGATATAATCTCAGTGTCTTTTCTTCAGATTTGCTCTTCTAAGTGGTCAACTTTTATCACAACAAGTAGGAGCATAAAAATGATGAAAAATCCTGAAATAAATAATCATAAAAATTACAACCGACAATTTTTACTGATACAATTAATTTGTTTGCAAATAAGCGGTTCCAAATTTAACCAGTTGTTTAACTAAATATACTAGGTCATAAGCATAGGAATGATGAATCGTTCTACTCAAAGTAAATTTATTTTTTTAATTAAACGTAGATAAAAGATTTAACTTCTAGTTTCAAGTTTTGTAGTACAAAAACTAAAAAAATTTATTATTTATTTATTTTAATTACCGAAGTAGCAACAAATTTTTAAATTCTATGCATATTACTTTTAAAAATTAAAATAAACAAAAACTCTAAGATGTTCAAGATTTAATTTTTTTCGATTTGTTACTTATAGATTGAACGTTCTTCCTTCTGACTACTTCATATCATCGTTTTCCCACTCACTTCCTTATAATTAGATTATTGAAAACAATTTACATTTAATTCATCATAATTAATTTTGCTACTTTTTTCCAAGCGTGCGCACAAAATTATTTGAAGTTAATTTTTCATGTCTGGAGTTTACAAACCTGAAGAAGAATCTTCATCATCACTGAGGGACAATACAAATAAGGAGAGTAATATAAATAATGATACCATTAATGGAGATGAACCGAGAATTTATTTGGGTCAAAATTATGATGAAGAAAAAAGTATAGGAACTGATGAATTGGATCCAAAACAATTAACTCCGAATAATATTAGACAAAACACAAATGCAACTGGGATAACAAGATATAATACTGCTAATGATGAAACATCCGTAATTGAATCAAGTATTAATTTATCAAGAAGACTTTCAAGAACTACTACAAATTATGATGAACTAATGAAAAAAGCAAGTAATTTATCATCACCTTTACCACCAATGGGTAATGGTAGACCATATCCAAAGCATCCAGGAAGTAGAGATCCATATGTTGTTCAATTCGATGGTGTTGATGATGAATATCATCCTTTTAATTGGCCATTACGTTCAAAAATTTTGTATACTGCAGTTGTTGGATTTAATGCTTTTTGTGTTTCACTTGGTTCTGCCATGTTTTCTGCTGCTGCTCCAGTTTTAATGGAAAAATATCATATTGGCTGGTCTGTAGCTGCTTTGACCACCACTTTATATGTTTTGGGGTTTGCTGCAGGTCCTATTATTTATGGTCCATTATCAGAATTATTTGGAAGAAAAATAATTATGATTCCAAGTATTCTTGGTTTTACTTTGTTTTCGTTTGCAGTTGCTACAGCTAAAGATATACAAACTATTATGATCTGTAGGTTCATGCAAGGATTTATGGGACTGGCGCCTCTTGTAGTTGCACCAGCTGTAATGGCCGACATGTTTGATAACAGATCTCGTGCTTCATGTATTGTTTTATTTGCAACATGTTTATTCGGTGCTCCAATGCTTGCTCCCATTTTAGGAGCTTTTACAGTCAAAAACAGCAGCCTAGGATGGCGATGGACATCATATTTTTTGGGAATTGTTGGTTCAGTATCATGTTTGTTTACTTGTTTCTTATTAGAAGAGACTCATCATCCAATTCTTTTGAAAAAAAGAGCAGAAGAATTAAGAAGAAGAACAGGGAATTGGGGGATCTATGCTCCACATGAGGAAATCAATTTAAGTATTCTGGAAATTGTTGAAAAAAATGTCACTAGACCATTAGTCATGTTATTTAGAGAACCCATCTTATTCTTAATAAGTGTATACAACTCATTTATTTATGGTATGCTTTATTTATTCTTGACTGCTGTTCCGTTAATCTTCAAATCAAAATATCATTGGAGAGATGGTGTTGCTGAGTTGCCATATATTTCCATGTTAATGGGTTGTCTTATTGGTGGTGCTATACTTATTCTTTTTGAAAAAAGAAACAACAGAAAAATGGATCGAAATGGTGGAAAACTGGTCCCAGAAGATAAACTTTACGGAATGATGTTGGGATCCGTTGTTTTTGTTATCGGGTTATTTTGGATGGGATGGACAGGAAATTATCATACTCATTGGCTTCTGCCCACATTTGCTGCTCTGTTTGTGGGCGCGGGCTTGATGTTAATTTTTCTTCCTTGTTTCAATTATATTATCGATTGTTATTTATTGTACGCTGCATCTGCTTTAGCTGGTAATACATTCATGCGTTCTGGATTTGGTGCTATATTTCCATTGTACGAACCTTTTTTATTATCAGATATATTGGTTTTTTGAATGGTTGATTTATTGATGAATATCAATGTTTTATCGATCTTTTTTTCATAATTGATTCTATTTGCAACTCAAATAGGTTCACGAAAAGGTTAGTTTGAGTCGATCATTGAAAAACAATTAATCTTGAAAAATTTTCCTTAATATGTTTTACTAACCAAATGTTTCTAGGTTCTCACTTCAAATGTTTCAAAACTTAGGAATTCAATGGGCTACTACTTTATTAGGATGTTTATCCGCTCTTATGATTCCAGTCCCATTTTTGTTTTTCTTTTATGGTAAAAAGATTAGAGCTAAATCTAAATTTGCTTTTGATTTGTCTTAGTGAAACTAAGGACAGTATAGGGTATAGACTTTTGTGTAGATTTCGAAAATATAGGTTAAAGGATGCGGATAAAGTTTCCTTTCATTATTCTTTAAATAATCTATTAATCAGCTCGTTGGAAAAAGTTAAACTTGCAGCCTATATCATGCTCATTGTCTAGTCTCATAGTTACATATTGTATTGTTCAATTTTATTCGTAAAGTACACTTTTCTGATTATCATAAAGTTGAGATTTTATTAATAACTTTTTGCACGAAACTGTTTGAAAAAACTTGAGACTATAAATGGTAGCAACAAAAATATGGTAGCGTTAAAAATAATTTCTAGTTGGAAAAACTTTAATCTGTGTTACCTATTCAAAAATGTTTTACAACCAATGCAACAAATAAGAACATTTACAACAACTCTAATACGACTAAAACCACCGTCCAACAAGCTTTCATCAACATCATCCACAAAGTACCTAGGACGACCATCAAATAACTTATCAGCGGGATTAGTCGGTCTAGCAAATGTTGGTAAATCGACATTTTTCCAATCAATAACAAAATCAAATTTAGGTAATCCAGCAAACTATCCATATGCAACAATAGAACCAACAAAATCAATTGTACAAGTACCACTGGAGAAATTAGCCCACTATCAAAAGATTTACAATTCACAAAAACAAGTTCCTACAAATTTAACAATATGGGATATTGCAGGATTAACTAGAAATTCAAGTTCTGGAGCTGGTTTGGGTAATAAATTTTTGAATGATATTAGACAAGTTGATGGGATATTGCAAATTGTTAGAGGATTTATAAATGATGAGATTATACACATTGAAGAAAATAAAGTAGATCCAATAAGAGATTTAGTTATTGTTAATGATGAATTGATTTTAAAAGATTTAGAATTCATTGAAATTGAGATGGAGAAATGTAAGAAAAATTTGAAAAAGCCAAATATGTCACATGAAGAAAAGAATTTGAAAATTCTCGAGAAATTAAGTGATTCATTATATGAAGGAGTTAAAATCATTAATGAAGAATGGAATGATGAAGAAATTGATTTTATAAATACTTTAAATTTATTAACTGCTAAACCATCAGTATACTTATTGAATGTATCCAGAGAGGATTATTTATCACAATCAAACCAATTCTGGGATGAAGTTCAAACTTGGATCAAAAAAAATTCTAAAAATGATAAATTAATAATGTTTAGTGCAGAATACGAGCATGATTTAATCGACCAAGAAGGCAATTCAATTATACCAGAAATTATACAAGAAATGAGAAACTTTTTGAGTCTAATTTCATTTTATACATGTGGAGATTTAGAAGCAAGACAATGGACTATTAGAAAAGGTAGTACAGCACCGGAAGCAGCAGGACTAATACATACAGACTTACAACAAACATTTATAAACTCAATAGTTTACAAATGGGATGACTTAAAATTCCCAGAAGTGTTCGATGAAGCCAAATTAAAATCTACAGGAAAACAACAAAAACATGGAAAAAAATACGTCGTGGAAGATGGTGATGTATTAGTTATAAAATCAGGAAAAGGTAAAGCTAGATAGACTTGTATATACTAATAAAGACCTTGATTTTGATCAATCAAAGTTCTTTCAAATTTTGTTGTAGTATCTTGTAATTTCAACAATAGACCAGCTGCTAGACTATTAACTTTTTGATCAATAATTGACTCCCACGATGAACTTAACCAATTTGAAAATAGTAGGATTTCATTGTTGTAATTAAGGACCAAGTATTCTACATCCAGTATGTCAAAAATCAACAAAATTCCCGTAATTAGACTTTCCACAACTTGAATTTCTTCTGTAGTCACCTTAGTGATAATTGAGCAGCTTAACAAAAGGTATTCTTTTATCATATCATTTAGCTGAGTAGATGATGGATAAGCAACATGTAAAATTAAGGTTAGTGTTTTCAAGTAGTGAGCAATAAATATCGTGGAGTAATGACCAATATCAACAGTCTCAGATTCATACCATACATTCAATAAAGGAAAATAAAAGTTTGAACCCACCAACTTGAAAAAATTAGATACCAATGGTTTTGTTTGTGGTTCATTGGCTTTCTGTAATGATTTTGATATCCTAACTAATTTACCTTTCCCCAAAATCTCATCCTGAGCTCTTTCGGAAGCTTGTTGCATCAAAGAATCTTGTAATTTGTTTTCAATTTGATTTACGTAGTTTCCTTCTAGTTGCATATACTTGTTATGTAAATTTGATGGTAATTTCTTAGTTGCAAAGTCCTTTGTGGTGTATGAATTGACAATTTTTTCATCTTTCAACCCCCGAAGTTCCCTAACTGCTAATGACGTTGCAGAAAGTATTACCATTCTTTGTTGTAATGAATAATCACCAGTCAATAGTAATTGAAATAAATAAAAAGTAACATTTGGATTTGTTACAATGACAGCCACTAAATTCAATAATTTCAATTCTTCAAAATCTTCTTCATTAAAAAAATTATCCAACGCAATTAAATTTGTAATTAATTCTTCTGAATAAAATTGTACTTCATTACCTTGTCTAAACTTTTGTCTTAATAATGTTGGCCCCTTAACTAAAGCTGATCTTCTCATTTCAAGAGCTTGTTGATTTTTTGTATCAACCGTTAAATAATCTAGTAAATCTTTTATATAAATTGGATCAGGAATTTTAACTTTTGATGGCACTAAATCATCATCATCTGAGTCTGAATCTTCTTGTATTATATTTTGAACAACTAGCTCTTTTGGTTTTGATTCTTCAAGTTTCGGTGAATTCAACAAACTCCATGCTTCTTCTTCAGACATTCTCTCAACCTGTTGTGGTTCAACAATCACATTAAAATCATCACCAATTTTAGTTGATTTGAAAATTTTCTCTTCACCGTTTAATTCACAAATATAATCAGCTAATATCACACCCAAGGATTTAACGTTATTTGAAAAAGATTGTAATCTATTACTAATAGCTTCTAAACAAACTTTATTCCTAGTTAACCCAAGGACAAAGTCTGATCCTCTTTGATAAGACAATAATTGTGCAATAAACAAAGTTCTTAATTCTTGGATTGTTATCGGTTCTGTTTTAATATATACTGGATCAGCCCACTTTTCTATTTGATTAAGTATTAGTGGCTCTGTATTTGAAGAATTTGTCAATATTAATGATATTAGTTGTAAAACATTTCTATTTGATGATTGAACACCAATTTCACATAGGTTATTATCAATATATACATATGAGAATCTAAGGATATTGTAAAGCGGAATAATGCTGCCTTCATTAACAATTGTTGTGATATAAATTGTATAAAACTTTTTGATAATCTCCTTCTTTTGAAACGATTTAAGCTGATTTAATGTGTTTAAAAAGTATTGCCAGTTTTGAGGTTGGAAGAAGTTCCTAAAAAATAGTACAAATGAATGTTTACTAAAACCCAAAATTGAATGAATGAAAATTTCTGGGACATTTGATACTTTATACAACCGCAATACAGAATTCACAAGATAAGTGATATATGCTTCTGTTGATTTTAAATTAGGATTCTCAATTTCCATTTGATTTGAGACTTGTACTTCATTAACAATTGCTAGTAGTTGACCTTTAAATATCAATTTATCAATTTCTCTTGTCTCTATTTGCTTTTTGGATGCTAACAAATTTGGTATTAATTCGTCATCAACAACATCTTGTAGTATATCAACAAAGAGTTTGAGTTCTTCTTTACTAGACGTATTCTTCAAAGTAGATACTTTACTTAATAAATTTCCAAACCCTATTAGTGATTGAAATTTAAGTTTTATTTGTTGTTTTAAGTCATTTGGTAATGATTGATAAATCTGAGGTATTGTAAAATTTAACAAAGCAGTAACCACTGGAAATGACACCTCATTCTTATCTAGCACTTCTTTTAATTGATCTATTGACGGACTATTTTTTAAAATTTCAACATCTTCATTATTCATTTGGTGTTTAAAAAAAAGTGTTGCAAATATTTTGTTTCTTCTAGAAATTCACGTCTTTTACTACAATATGATTAAAAGGTTCATGTCTGCACCATCTATACCGTCATGGCCAAATTATTCCAAGGCTAGGGTCAGCAAACGCACCAAGAGATCAAGTTCGGTACCAACGTTGTATCACGGCAATCATCCACCATATGAACCTATCACCACTAATATTGAAACTCCACCAGAATTACAAAACCTACAGCAAAGAGTTATACAAAGAGTACCCATACCCAGTAGTGAATACTTGAAAAGTTCTCATTTTAAATTTAAAGAAGGTTCAGAAGTCGCTTCCTTAGAGTTATTACAAAAAACAATGAACTATATAAATGATCCAAGTTTACCATTAGTTGCAATAGATTGTGAATCTTACGAGTTCGATCATGAAAAGATTACAGAGATAGGTATAGCAATCTTACAAAAATCAGATTCAGCGGTGCCACAGATTGACACGTTCCACATAATAATTGAAGAAAATATCCATAAAAGAAGTCATAAATATGTACCTGACCACAAGGACAAATATATGAATGGAACATCATTTATAATGAGTGAAGTAAATGCAGTAAAATTTGTAAATAAGGTATTTGACAAGTACTTATTTAATTTAAGTGGTGTAATGATCGGTCATTCAATAAGTTCAGAATATAAATATTTTAAAAAACTAGGTATAGATTTACCAAAAGATTTGAAAACTATTGATACTTTAAAATTACATGGAATAAGTAGGTCAAATGGTGGTTCATTATGGGGATGTTTAAGGTTATTGAATATACCATATAGTTTTTTACATAATGCTGCAAATGATGCTTATTATACTTTATTAGTTGCTTTGTCTTATAGTGATCCAAGTATTAGAATTTTGAAAAATTTGGATGTTTATGGTACTAGTCCATTTTTTGGTAAAAATTCATCAAAAGAAACCACAAATTTTGTAAAAGTTAATGATATAAATTTAATAGATATATAAATAGGGACAAATTGTACATAGTTGGATTAAAAGTTATTCAAATAGATAATTAAATTGCATGCAACCTGAATGATTATTTGAGATCAAATTTAATGAACCAATTTTAATTGTTCTTATTTATATATTGGTTGAATATGAAAAGACTATTAATGAATGGATTTAATGATGGAGTCATTAGTTTCAGTATTAATACTAATTTCAATTGTATTCGTGGATGATGATGATAATTTGATAATTCAGTTTTATTGTTCAACATTGAGCCACTTTAATCTTAATTACGCCTTTTTAAACAAGGAACAACGTTCAATTCATCATAATTTGTGAGTTCAATGTAGTTAGTTTCAAAGTTGTTAGTTTATTTTTTGTCATGTAATACTCAACTGAAACCATCAAACAGCTTCAAATATTTGGTATATAACAATCTAAAAATATTTTGACAGAGTGTGCGGCTTTTACTTGATTCGATTTTAGTTTTATTTTACGCGTTTAAAATTGATTTTACGATTTTAGTTTTTTTTTTAAGATCTGATTAGAGAATTAAATTTTTGTCCATTAAAAAGTTAAGATCTTGGACTTTTAGTCAAATATTATTTATAAGATAGATATTTCAACCAATGGCAAATCCAAGAAATTTATAAACTTTTCTATCGTTCAATCATTCTATTTAATACATCCTTTTTTTCATATAAAATAAATGAAATGTAATTTTACTTAAATTTTTTTCAATTTAAATCTTGTTTATTGATTTGCTTTTTTTTTTTTAGCTTCTTATCTTTTTAATTTAATTATAATTTTGGATCAAATTTTTTTACAACCAACAATACATCATCTTACCATAAGATGAGTCAAGACTATGATGAGTCTACTTCATTAGTATCATCAAGAAGACCATCTAATTACTTTTTAGATAATCCAATTGGTTCATTTAAAGGTCCTAATTCATTACATAATTTTGCATCTTCATTTACAAGAGCCCAATCATTTGCTGCTTCAAAAATAGATAATGATATTCATAAGAAACGATCATTCTTTGTAGATGGCGGGGCTTCACCCCAGCGAGACCATTTAGAAGATGAAACTTTTGATCCAGAATTAATGGTTCCTTCATATCGTGGAGAAAGACTAAGCACTGTTGTTCATGATTTACATTCAAGAAATCACTTATTTATGAATCCAATGAATGAATTAGATTCTACTTTGTCTTCCCCCAATAATGATGTTTTTTATCATGATGATGTTGTTAATGCTATAAATGATTCAAAATCAAGAAGAGGTTCAGAATATTTTGGTGGTGGTATTCCAATTGGTAGAAAAGTTCATCCTCAATTATCTTTTTCAAGTTTAAGAAGTTCTTTTTCCATTGCTCCAAGTGTTGTAACTTTGAAAAAAATAGAAGATGCAGATGGTAATATTGTTACTGTATTAGCTGGTCAATCTACTGCTCCACAAACTGTTTTTAATTCAGTAAATGTTTTGATAGGGGTTGGATTATTAGCATTACCTGTGGGATTAATGAAGGCAGGTTGGATTTTGGGTGTGCCAATATTAGTGGCATGTGGTATAACTACTTATTGGACCGCAACCTTACTTTCACAAGCTATGGATACTGATGATACAATAATGACCTACGCTGATTTGGGTTATGCAGCTTATGGATCAACTGCAAAATTAATTATTTCCTTGTTGTTTTCAATAGATTTAATTGGAGCTGGAGTTTCATTGATTATATTGTTCAGTGACTCATTCCTTGGAGTTGTTAGTGATGATGAGACAACTACCAAAATAATAACATTTTTCATATTAACACCTTTCACATTTATCCCATTACCTATATTGTCCATTATATCATTATTTGGTATATTATCAACCATCTCAATAACATTGATAGTACTACTTTGTGGGTTGCTCAAACGAACAGCTCCTGGTTCATTAATTGAAATAATGCCAACTAATTTATGGCCTTCCGATTTTTCAAGTTTGTTATTAGCCATTGGTATATTAATGGCACCATTTGGAGGTCATGCAATTTTTCCAAACTTAAAAAGTGATATGAGACACCCTTTCAAATTCACAAAATCATTAAAATATACATACTTGATAACTTTACTTACTGATTGTTCAATGGCGATAATTGGGTTTTTAATGTTTGGGTCAAAATGCAGTAATGAAATTACAAATACATTATTGGATACAGTTGGATATCCAAGTTGGTGTTACCCATTGGTTAAAGCATTGATTTGTATCATCCCATTAGCTAAAACACCATTAAATGCAAAACCTATAATATCATCATTGGACGTTTTGGTGGGAGTTGAAAATATATCAAAATCAAGGATCTTAAATTTTCTAAAGACAGCTGCAAAATTTATAATCAGAGTTGGAGTTAACTTGGTGTTTGTGGTATTAGCTATAGCATTTCCCGAATTTGAAAAGATTATAGGTATATTAGGAGCATCAATTTGTTTCATAATTTGTATCATTTTACCTTGCTTATTCTATGTTAAATTATGCAATCATCAAATTAGTGAAACTTACAAGTTATTTATATGGTTTGTTATAATTGTTTCATGTATATTGGCAGTACTGGCTTCATATGCTGTTATTATTTATTAAAGGTTAGAGTACATATTAGAAGTTATTAATGAATTTACGTTTTTTGCATTTTAAATCCTTGTCTTTTCAAAACAAAATGTAATAATTACTGTCGTCAAATTATATTGGACAAAATTGAACTAAAACATATGGGACATTCTGTTTGACTTGTCTCTTAATTATCTTGTTCCATTGTCTAACCAATACCAAATATAGAAAATCCAACAAGCAGCTACTAATTTTGACTTATCATAAATTATGATTTCAAGTAATGTAAATACCATGTATGAGTTTTGACATAACTAAATGATAGTATACTGTTGAATATCAAGGATATGTAAGTTCTGGATTCTTATCATCATTGAAAAAATCTATCATTCATTCGGAAACAACAACGGTTCAAATATCACCCGTGGATTTTATGATCATAAGTAGTTAAAACTTCTGAACCTCGATTTTTATTGTTGATGTTTTCCTTAATTCCTTCTTATGATGCAAAAAATTGACACATTAAGACTGATGAGGTGGTTGTGGTTGAAGTTAAATTGCGAATCTTAAGGTTGAAAATATAAATCTAGGGGTAATAGATCTATGTTTTTTCATCCATAGTCATACTATTTACAATTGTCAATTAGTTGTAATTCCATTCTCTTCAACTTCTTCATCTTCGTTTTCATCTTCATTATCCCCATTCAAATCAATACAAATCCAACTTGGCCAAGCAATTTCATCCCTCAAAATATTACGTAATTGTTCCATTAAAAATTTCTCAACTTTTCCTACATTTCTTAAAACGTTATTTTCAACTTCACCAATTTCACTTTCAATTCTAATTTTTTTAAGTATATCTATTCTTTCCTTATTGTTATTTTGATCGTTTACGAAATAATCAACGATATTTCCTCCCACGGGTGTTGAAACTGTTGGATGTGGTTCAAATTCATCATTTATGTCACATAAAAAGGAAAAAAACACTGAGTGTTTGAGGTAGGCTATTGTGGCTATTGAGTGGATGAATAAGTCTGTGACGTGGAGTTTTATTGGTAAAGAAATGAAATTGGGGGATGGATAATTCACTAACAATGTTACTAATAAATCGATATGTAAATCTCCTTTATATTTAATCTCTACTATTAGTTGTATATCATTTACATTCTTCTCCGATTGTTTTATTTGTTCTTGTTTTGTAGTGATTTTAGGAATGACTCTAGATGAAAAAATATTTTGATTTAAAATATGACTTGGAGTTTCCAGTCCACTTGTATTTGTTGCATTAGATGTCCCCAATATACCTTGTACACCTAAAATTGATTGAAATGAATCCTTTGATCTTGTTAATGTTGGAGGTCCAAATGAATTTGATGTGGTTGTTCCACCTCGTATGGGAGGTCTTTGATGGTGATGTGGTGACTGTTCATTAGATGTTATTGTATTAGTTGATAAATCCATCATAGTTATACCTTCAGCTATAGTAGATAATCTATCATCATCTTCTTCAGAATCATAATCATAATCGTTATCCTCTTGATCTTCTTGTGGTGGTTGTTCTTGTTCATATTGTTGCTTTAGATTTTCATTTTCTTCTAAATTACCATCATTATAAAATTCTTCAAATGGATCACCAATATGCCGTATTGTTATTTCTGGTGGTATATCTCCTAAATTAAAATTTAATACTTGTAAATTTGATATGAATGAAGGTAATGTTAAATTATCAAATTGATCTTGTAAAAATTCTGCTATTGAATCATTTATTCTTGGATCTGATTGTAGATTGTCCCAATTTATGTTGAATGACATTTAGTTGATTTAATGTAGGTTGGTTTACATTAGTTTTAGGATTTCAAGTATATCACCAGATAGACGTGCAAAAAGTTCAAATTATAACAATACAATTTATAGAGAATATAGATGTACAAGAATAAATAATTATATGTATTAAATATATAGCCAATCTACCAACCAAAACTTTCATTATGTAAATAAATTTCTTCAACATCAGTATTTCTTAAGTCATTATTAAAAATCAAACCTTGGAATTTAGATATCTTAGAAGAAACTTGAGCTTGCATTGATTTACTACCAGAACAAATGAAAATATTTCTAATTGATAAACTTGATTGAAGATTTGTTAGTATTTGAGGAATGTTTGGCTTGCCGTAATTTATTGGTAATTCAGTAAAATTAAATGATTCAGTTACTGATTTTTCAAAATCTGCTGATTTATCCATTTCTGATAATTCTTTTTCAAATTCAACTACTCTTATATCAATTTGTAATTTGGATCCCAAAATCTTTTTGCAGTTGATTAATTCTTCTGATACCCAACTTATATCTTTTTCATTTCTAACAACCCATATGAAATTTATACATTTTAAATTTTGGGATTCAGGAGTGTTTAATTGATGTTGTTGTGCCATATATGTTAAAAATGGAATTGTTGCAGTAACTCCAGTCCCAGATGCTAAAAGTACCAATTTTTCAAACTTATTAACATCTCTAAATGTTCCACCATATGGTCCATCAATATAAACTTTTTTCTTCATTGTTATATTTTTATTTAATTCTTTATGTTGAGACTTAGTGATACCATTTTTAGCAACAATTAAAAATTTCATACCACTATGAGTTTCACTACAACTTGATATTGAAAAAGGATGATTATCTAAAATTCTTAATCCTTTGAATCGTAAATAACAATGTTGACCTGGTTTCCATTTATAGTCAGAAACATTTTCAATAAATAATTCAAAAGTATTATCATCAACTTTACTCAATGTAGCTTCTCTTGATCTTAAAAACATAATGTTTGGTCTAAAACAAGTCTTGATCAAAATTCTATAAATTAATTGAGTTGCCCAAAATGCTAAAGCTCCCCACATATAATTTTGAGCTCCCAATGCATAATCAATATGCCATATTAAACAACCAAAAAATGCAATCCCCATCATCCAATGTAAATGCCAAAATATCTCATAAACATGTTTTCTAAACCAATCTTTTGATAATGTACATAAAAGACCCATTAATATTAATGTTGGAATTCCACTAACAAAATAACTATCAGTTGTAAAATATTCACGTAATAATGAAGTACCACCTTCAATTTTAGTTTGATATACAAAAGGTATAGTATGAACTACTCCCAAAATAAAACTTGCAACACCAACAAATTGATGGAAAACATTTAATTTCTCATAACTTATACCAGTTAACATTGATATAACATTTGATTTACCAGATAATACATATGTGAATGGTACTAAAGCAGTTGACATCATACCAGCTCTTATAGCTAATGGTGGTGAACCAAATCCAGCACATTGTCTATACCAAAAATGAGGTACAAAACAATAACAAGATAAATATAATATTGAAATCATCATAAATAAAGTTGAACCTATTGATTTAGGGAATGATAACCAATATTGTACATAATTTGGAGTTTGTTTATATCCAACAAATCTACAATATGAAATTAATACATCAATTAATGAAAATATTGTGTTTGTTGATTTGGTTGTAGTTTCTACTAGTATTGATTTATATCTATAATCTCTAATTCTATAATAAAGATGTTTTAAGAATGAAATAAAAATTATTACAACTCCAAAATAAACAGTATATTTTGCATAATCAGCTTGTGATTCCCATGAAATTTCATTTTGCAGCATCATTGTTAATTGAGTATATTTTGGATCTTTCATATCTGCCATACAATCTAGACCATCATATACTACTGCTCTTTTTTCAAACATTTTTATTGAAGTTAGTGGTAATTCTTTGAATATATAAACAAGATAAAACGTTGATTCGATTCTATCAGGAATATGTAAACTTTTGATACTAATATGATGTTTCAAATAAATGTAAGTTAATGTATTGTACTAGATTTCGTATCTTTAAATTATCAACACATCTAATTAATGAAATGTAATAGATACTGAATAATGAATATTAAATTAGTTCAATTGGATAAACAATCGAATATATACATTAACAATATTATCCATCATTTTTGTTGGTTTGAAATTAATTTATATATAAATTGAATTAAATTATTAAAAGAAAATTTATAAATTTATTCTTTTGGTTAATAAAAATTTGCTCACACTTTATTTTTTGAAAGTGTACAATTTCTTCAACTTTACAAATTAGTTTACGTACGAAAAACCAGTAACAAGGTTTTAAAACCATAATCCTAAGTACTTTCTGAAAGACTAATGTACATATTGAGCAAATTTATATTAAGAATGAGAAAGTTTTGAAGTAATTAATGTTGTAAACTATAATCTTTCAAGATAGCTACCATAATATGTTTTATACACACGTGACAAACTAACATATTCGAGATTAGGTTTAATACTTAAACATGTGCCTCAATGTACCGGTTTTTTAATTTTATCTATTATATATTCGTATTAACTTACCTAATTGATCAGATTTGAGCAAAATATGAGCAATAAATTATCTATATGAGCAAATTATTATCTTTTATGTCAAATCTAATCAGATCAAATCAAAAGTTGAAATATTATTTTGATAATTAAGATATTATTATTATAATCTCATTTATTAATTCATTATTAATTATTATTATTAAATTTCTATTAAGTTATTATTATTATTCTAATTATTATATAAATATTTTATTATATTATTATAATTTATACAATAGATCTGTTGTTTAACATACAGGATCAGTTAATCCAATAGTCCCATTATATGAACCTAATATAATTATAACCAAACTAAAACTAATTAAAATAGATACTGTTCCATATCTATAACTATGTAAAGTCTTCAAACCAAATAATTCAGCAACAAAAGTACTAACAGTAGTTAAAGCACCACAAAATCCATCATCTAATCCTATTAATATATGACATCCCATTATATGTTTATTTATTTGACCACCATTAGGTAATTTCCCTCTTCCAATTAATGTAAAAATAGCTAATAACAATGTACCTATTACATTAGCTGTGAAAGTACCTATAGGAAAATTTTTTATTTTAGTATTTAAATATTTTGATAAATAAAATCTTAATATTGCACCAAATGGAGCGAAAAACATTGAAAAAGTCCAATTTCTCCATGATCCTTGAGGTTTAGTACCTAATAATACACAAGTTATAATTACTAAACAAAGTCCTAAAATCATTGATATTTTTTCTATTATTTTATAAGTTTTATAATTTATTGATGGTAAATAATTATCAATTAATGTTCCTAAATGTTTACCCATATGAAAACCCATAACAGATAATCCAAATTCAGCTAAAATAACAGCTAAAAATTCCATAATTCCATAAGCTGCATTAGGATAATTATAATATTCACCAATTTGAGTATCTGCAGACTTATTGAAAGCGTCTAGTATAACTGTTGAAAAAGATGATACAGTACCACAAAACCCAGTTGTTATACCAGTATACACTGGAATAGCTCCTTTATTTGGAAAAATTTGATTATCCAATAATTTCAACCATATAATATCACTATCAATTGCTAAACCCATTATTAAACAAGCAGTAAAATTAGCCCATATTACACCAGATAAATAAGCACCTTCATATGTTGTCAATTGCATTAACCCTTTTCTAACTAAAACCCCCCATATTGAACCATGTATAATGTTTAGTAGTATTGGTGCATATTGTTTATATTTTGATATAATTTTAGGAATTTTGGGTTTTTCTTCATAACCTTCACCTTTAAAACCTTCTGGTAATGCATCAGCAACTGTTTCAGCTTCTACTCCAGCTAATGTAGTTTGAATTGTTCTTCTTCTTTGTAGTCGTGATTCTTCATAGCTTGGTCTTCTATTTGACATTTAATGGTAGTAGTATTATCATGTGCTTTTGTTTGATTTTATTTGGTCTAGTCTCATATTAAAAAATATTCTTATCATTAAATTGATAAACAAACAAAAAAAAAATCACAATACTAAAACTAATAAATTTTACCACCATTCTATTATAGAATCAATTAAAAGAAATCTTTACTACAATACATACCGATTACCAATATGCTACGACTGCAACTCGTTCACAAACTTTCAATCCAAACACTCCTACATTTCCTACTACTAATCAATATAATCAATGCTTCTCCCACAACTTCATCAATAGAACCAATTCCTACCCCATCATATATAGTAGATATATTATCATCACAACCTCAATTTTCATATTTTTTACGTCATTTACAAAGACAAGGAATGATCCCTGATTTGAATCTTATGGAAAATGTAACATTACTAGCTCCAATAAATCTGGCATTTGTTGAATCTACTGATCAAAATACATTAAATGAAAATCAATTGTTAAGATACGTTGTAAACCAAAGAATATTAATTGAAAATATTACAGAACAAACAGTGATTTATGACACGTTATACCACCCCAATGGAGATCCATATCCTATAAAGTTTACATCAAAAGATGACGAATATGTTATTGATGATATTTCAAGTATTGTTGAACCGGATTTACATGCTAAAAATCAAAGATCATATGTTCAAGGTATAGATCATCTATTACCAGTAAAACCAAGTTTATGTGATGTTTTAATACATTCTGAAAATAATGAAATTTCAATAATTGGAGATATGTTTCGACTGTTATTTCCTGATGAAGTTATACTACAAAAAAAGAAGAAAAAAAAGAAGAAAAAACCAAGACCATATCCTAAAACATGTTCTGAATTTTTAAGAGGTGTTAAAACTATGGTTATTCCAAGTAATGAACTATTACAAAATTCGTTAGATGAGTTACAATTAAAATATTATTTAGCAAATGAAGCTGATGAAAAATATGATACTACAAATGAAGCAATAGATGAGATAAATAGAGATATTGTATCACTACTAGAAGAGTTAATGTTTGATGTTTATATTGGAGGTGTTAATGGAACTGAAGGTAAATTGAAATCTAAAACTGGGAGAACATATAATTTTAAATCGAAGAATTCTAATTTACTGGTGGGTAATTTCACTACAAATACAACACATGTTTTATCGAATGGTGTACTACAAATTTTCAAAACCGGTGAACAATTTTTCCAACAACTCAAAATCCCAACAGTTGAAATGATTGCAAGAAAATCCCTTTATGCAGCTCATTATTCCAATTTTGTAAGTGAATTAAGATTTAGATCATTAGATGGATTAATTGATGGATCTATATCAAATCAAACTATACTAGTAGACATAGATCTGAGAGATGATGTTGGAGAAGAAGAAATTACAATCGCGTCATATTCATTAAAACAAGAATTAATGTATCATTTTATTGATGAACCTGTTGATTTATATGAATCTAATTATGCATTAAAAGATTCAAGTTTATGTTTAAAAAAGAAATTAGGTGGTTGTTATAAAATAAAACTAGCTAAAACTAGACCAAAGGGAAATTTAGTAGTTACTATAAATGATGGGAATGAAGTATTAGAAAGAATTAAAATTCATAATGGATCACAAATCTTAATAGTTGATGAAGAATTATCTCCACCAGTTAATTTAAAACATTCATTAGGTGATTTAATGTCATCTGGTACAATCCCGCGTCCAATGGAAAATATTCAAATTGATAGAATTCAATGCTTAAAAACATTAAATTACTTGAATGATTTTGATTTATATTCGCTAAAAGACAATGAACAAGGGTATACTATTTTTTTACCATGTGGAGCTAAAAATTCCAAGAATCAAATGGGATTATGGGATGAATTGGGGTTAGTATTGAATTATCTTGAATCCAAACCAGAATTATTAAAGAGTATTGTTCAAGGAATGTTTTTGGAGAAAACAATATATACAGATTATAATAAATCAAGTACTTTTACAAATCTAGCAGGTGGAGAATTTAAAATTACTAGTGAGAATTTAACACATCATAATAATTTAATTAAAATTGATAATGAAGTGGCTATTGATCTACCATTAAATTCGGATGTTTTATTTAATCAAGGTGTTATCCATGTTATAAATGAGGTGTTACTTCCCAAAAATTTCCATATCCCAATTGAAGACCTTATCAAAACAACATTTGATCCAAATTATGCAGATTTCTCAATAATGAACTTGTTAAAGTTATACCCCAAAATAAGAGATTCTTTGTTTGGTAAACATCCATATTCACTTATAGTCCCAAAACCAGAATCATTAAAAGATTTCAACATCACATCATCATTTGAAGAATTATTTGATTTTTTGGAATTTCATCTTATACCAAATGATCAAGTTAGTAAGTTGTTAGATTGTGTTTATGGATTTGGTAATGATGAAATTATAAAAACAAACTACACTAAGGGGGAATTGACTTGTAAACATAAATCAGATAAAACCATACTATTAAGTTTATATAAATTTAATGATACTCAAGAAGCTGGAGATGTTTCATACAATAAGGATCATGAAGTTAAATTGGTATCTCATGGCTGTACTTCACCTTATTATGATGATGTTAAAAATATATCATGTGTGTTTTTAATTGATAAACCATTAAATTTAAATTGGTTCAAGGATAAAAAAGATGATAATTTCTTACATATTCATTTAGGTATAGTTAGTGTTGGAGTTGGAATAATTTTAGGTTTAATTATGGTTGGTGGAGTAATGGTTGGATTAATGTTTTGTATAGGTGGTAAAAAGAAATCCACTAATCCTTATGGTTCATCAAAATTAAATGATGATGAAACATTACCAAGAGCTGATTCGGGATTTATGAGTGTATTAACTGATGAAGATGAATACATTCCTTATGATAGAGGATATGAAACTGATGTTGATGTCTTGAGGTCAGAAACTGACGCGTTATTACCAAGTCATATGAAACGTAAAAAACGATCAAGACCTTTAAATTATGGGTCAATTAGAGTTGATGATAATGGTAACACATTACCTAGAGATATTGGGAATTTTAAAAAAACTTTGAATAGAGAAAGAAATCTACCTGGTGTTTCACAATTTTAGAAATAACTTACAGAAATTTTATAGTCTATAGATAAAAAAATCATTAATAAACTTATGAATCTTTTATGAACAAAGTCTATAAATTGTTTCACTTTTGTATGTATTATAAATTTTCATCACCAAAAAAATAAAAAAAAAATAAATCAACAAAAAATAAATTCCTGAAACATTTAACTTACCAACACTATCAAAAATAACTAACTACTTCGATATGTCTGATCAACCGCAACACCAAACCGGTTATGTATCACAACCATTCAGTTTCCAACCACAACAAAGTGAAGCACAAACATTAGAACAATTGACTCAAGAAAGAGAAAGATTAAAAAATATTGATGCTCAATTAGATAAACAAGTAGCAGAAGGTGAATTTGGAAATTCTACTCAATTTTTGTCACAACAACAAACACAATCACAACCAGGATCACACGCACAATCACAATCAGATTCACAATCACATTCACATTCACAACCTATACAACTAGATCCATCAATACCAGCACCATTATCAGATGCAGAAAGAAGAGATCAAGATTCAAGATCAATTTATATAGGTAATGTCGATTATTTATCAACACCATTAGAATTACAACAACACTTTTCATCAGCCGGGATTGTTAACAGAGTAACAATATTAATGAATAAATTAACTGGTCAACCAAAAGGTTTTGCATATTTAGAATTTTCAGACGTTGATGGAGTAAATAAAGCAGTTGCAACATTAGATGGGACAATGTTTAGAGAAAGAGAATTAAAAGTCATGGCTAAAAGAACTAATATTCCAGGAATAAGTGTTCCAAGAGGGAGTTTAAGAGGTAGAGGAAGAGGTGGTATAATGAGAGGTGGTAGAGGTGGTGGATTCAGAGGTGGTAGAGGTATGAGAGGTGGTAGAGGTGGATTTAGGGGAAATACAAGATTTAATCCATATTAGGTAGTTTGAATGAGAAAATCATTCTAAGTAATAAACTATTTTTTTTTTTGGAATGTCTCCTGGGGTGAAGGAGATATAATATTTCAATATTTGTTGATTTAAAGAGTTATTGTAGTATATGATCTCTTATATTACTAATAAGTAAATTAATAAATAGGTTGCAAATTCTAGTCATTTTAGTCTAATTTTTATAATTTGTCTTTTGAGTTAATTCAGATAATTCCGGTTTATTATCATCAGCTAAACCCTTTATAACTCCATCAATATCTTGTTTTCTCATATCTTGTTGTAATTTATATTTACATTGAAATGAATCAATAGTAATTTCTAACCCAACGATATTTTTTTGCATAATTTTGAGGTAATTCTCAGGAGCTTCTTTAACTTCCCATTTTTTAGCATCTTCTGGCTTTTTGGATTCTTCTTGATTAGTTAACGCATTCAATTGATCTCTTACAAATTGAAAATCATCTATTATTTTTGATGAACCCTTTATATGAACACTTGCAAAATCCCAAGTTGGTACAATCTTATGGGTTTCTTGTTTTGTCGGATAATATTCTGGAGTAATATATGAATTTACAGATTGAAATATAATAACAACATTATCATTTGATTTTAAACTTGGTATTTGATGATTTGCTTTAGCTACATGAGCATATAATTTTTTTGAATTTGAATCGATTTTTAAAACAAATGGAATATGGTTTGCTATTATTTCTCCATCTTCGATAGTTATTATTGTACCTAATGGATAATTCTTAATTAAATATTCTGCTTGTTCCCAATCTTCTTGTAAATTTTTCTTTGGGATATACATTATTAATGTGATTGTTGTAAAATTGATGATTTAGCTGATGGAATTGATGATAAATTTGATTCAACTTATATAATAATTATTTAAACTAAACCAATACATTAACTTCTATTACTCATTATTGTAATTGTGGAAATATTATTAATCTTATCATAATAACAATAATACAACTAAAAAGGGAATTCTGGTGCGCTAAGAAATCATTACGAGATATTAATTTGCAATTTAAGCGGGTAATATGAATCATAAATTTTAATTTACTATTATAGCTATGAATAAATAACTAAAGATCTAGTACCACAGGATTTATATATCAACCTTGATACTTTGAAATTTAGTAGAATTAGTCAAATAAAAGTCATTATGTTGTTTTTTTACTTCAATCCCAACCACTTTACCAGTATTTTTAATGTGTCATATTTTTTTGCATTAAAACAAATGGAATATGTTCTGCTGTTATCTCTCCATTTTCTGTACTTCTTATTGTACCTGATGGATAATATTCAATTAAATATTCGCTTGCTCCAATCTTCTTGTAAATTTTTCTCTGGAATATACATTTTCAAGATGACCGTTGTAAAAATAGTGAATTAATTGATGAAATGAAGATAATTTAATTCAATTTATATAATAATTATTTAAACTAAATCAATACATTAATTGTGTTACTCATTAATTTTAAGTGGATAACATGAACCTTAATTTCATTTTTACATTAGTCCTCAAATTTAGCGCGTTAAACCATTCATCATTATAACTTATGTATTCAACCATCAAAGAATCATTGTGTTCTACAAGACTTACTCGACATCTGTTATCATGTATTGGTCTTCCAAAATCTCTTCCTCCATATTCTCCACTATTTCGCTATAACCACCATCATTATTAGTTCTACTGCTAACTCGTGATCTATCCCATACAGAACAAGCAGTTACATAGAAATCTAAGCCAAAGCAGCAAAAGTTTTTGACAAAACATTTACAAATTTGACACTCAGATTAAATTTACGACAATTAATCTATCTACCTTTTTTGCATCCTTACTGCAGTACTAATTAATTTTGACCTTAAAAGTTGAGAGAATATAGACTTTGTTCTTTCATATTTTAAAAGTCAATTGGATCATATATGTCCTTTGAGTAATGAATAAAGTTAAAATCAAGGATTATGTGGTCAGATGAAACAAATTTTGTAATTATTAGGTTTCAAAAGCTGAATGAATTTCAGATAAAATTATGCAAATCAACTTTTCCCTATCGTCACTACTTAGGCTTATTGAAAGGAAAATATGAAACACATGTTTTCATATTATTAAATTTTAAACTAAATGAACATGTTATAAATAAAAGTTTTATTATTAGAGAATAGAGATAGAGATATATACTACAGGATACGGTTAAAAGGAATTGGAATTATATTTTACTTTAATATAAAATAGCAATATTTGATTATAAATCAATTTTTTTTTTGTACATTATTGAATTAAACAAATAATTTTTGGTGATTTGAAATTGTGATTTTTGTGAATACATTAAAATTGTACTAATTGAGGGGCAAGTCCAATTGGAATTGTTGAATTTAATATATTTATGATTTGTTGTGGTAGATTGGGAAAATTGATTTGTTGATATTAATTTTTTATTTTGTAATTTGAATTGCAATAATTATGATTTAATTTTGAAAGCAATAAAAGAAGTCAATTGAAATTTTTAGTCGATTTTGAATATTCTTGTGATAATGTAGAATCAACTGATTAGTTTTAATGATATTTTTTTGAATTGAATATTTTTATGATAATGTAGAATCAACTGATTAGTATTGATCATTCTTTTTTAGATTGAATATTATTGTGGTAATGTAGAACAACTGATTAGTATTAATGATTCTTTTTTGAACTGAATATTTTTATGATAATGTAGAATCAACTGATAAGTATTGATGATTTTTTTCTAAATTGAGTATTTTTGTGATAATGTAGAATCAACTGATTAGTATTAATGATATTTTCAAGATTTAATTTTTGTGGTGAAGTAAATAAAGAATGTTCAACAACAAAACACATTAATATTTAAATTCACCATTAGAATTTTTATAATTTTGTAAAATTTTGGTGTTTTAGTAAATAAAAATATTAGGTACAACAACTAAAACCATATAATTTAAATTTTATCAAACACCTTAGTATTGGAATCAACTGATTAGTATTAATGATTTCTATTTTGAATTGGATTTTTATGATAATGTAGGATCAACTGATCAGTACTGATGATTTCTTTTTAAAATTGAATATTTCTATGATAATGTAGAATCAACTGATTAGTATTAATAGTTCTTTTTTAGATTGAATATTATTGTGGTAATGTAGAATTAACTGATCAGTATTAGTGATTCTTTTTTGAATTGAATATTTTTATGATAATGTAGAATCAACTGATTAGAACTGATGATTTCTTTTTAAATTGAATATTTCTATGATAATGTAGAACAACTGATTAGTATTAATGGTTCTTTTTTAGATTGAATATTATTGTGGTAATGTAGAACAACTGATTAGTATTAATGATTCTTTCTTAGATTGAATATTATTGTGGTAATGTAGAATCATCTGATTAGTATTAATGTTTATTTGTGGATTGAATGTCTGTGGCGAATTAAATAAAGAATGTTCAACAACAAAACACATTAATATTTAAATTCACCATTAGAATTTTTATAATTTTGTAAAATTTTGGTGTTTAAGTAAATGAAAATATTAGGTACAACAACTAAAACCATATAATTTAAATTTTATCAAACACCTTAGTATCGGAATCAACTGATTAGTAATAATTATTTTTTTTAGATTGGATATTATTGTAATAATGTAGAATCAACTGATTAGTATTAATGATTCTTTTTTGCATTGAATATTTTTATGATAATGTAGAATCAACTGATTAGTACTGATGATTTCTTTTTAAATTGAATATTTCTATGATGATGTAGAACAACTGATTAGTATTAATGTTTTTTTTTTATTTTGAATATTTTTGTGATAATGAAGAATCAACTGATTAGTATTAATGATATTTTTAAGATTTAATTTTTGTGGTGAAGTAAATGAAGAATGTTCAACAACAAAACACATTGATATTTAAATTCACCATTAGACTTTTTATAATTTTGTAAAATTTTGGTGTTTTAGTAAATAAAAATATTAGGTACAACAACAAAGACCATATAATTTAAATTTTATCAAACACCTTAGTATCGGAATCAACTGATTAGTATTAATGATTTTTATTTTTAATTGGATTTTTATGATAATGTAGGATCAACTGATCAGTACTGATGATTTCTTTTTAAATTGAATATTTCTATGATAATGTAGAATCAACTGATTAGTATTAATGATTCTTTTTTATTTTGAATATTTTTGTGATAATGAAGAATCAACTGATTAGTATTAATGATATTTTTTTGAATTGAATATTTTTATGATAATGTAGAATCAACTGATTAGTATTGATCATTCTTTTTTAGATTGAATATTATTGTGGTAATGTAGAATTAACTGATCAGTATTAGTGATTTTTTTTTGAACTGAATATTTTTATGATAATGTAGAATCAACTGATAAGTATTGATGATTTTTTTTTAAATTGAGTATTTTTGTGATAATGTAGAATCAACTGATTAGTATTAATGATATTTTCAAGATTTAATTTTTGTGGTGAAGTAAATAAAGAATGTTCAACAACAAAACACATTAATATTTAAATTCACCATTAGAATTTTTATAATTTTGTAAAATTTTGGTGTTTTAGTAAATAAAAATATTAGGTACAACAACTAAAACCATATAATTTAAATTTTATCAAACACCTTAGTATCGGAATCAACTGATTAGTAATAATTATTTTTTTTAGATTGGATATTATTGTAATAATGTAGAATCAACTGATTAGTATTAATGATTCTTTTTTGCATTGAATATTTTTATGATAATGTAGAATCAACTGATTAGTACTGATGATTTCTTTTTAAATTGAATATTTCTATGATGATGTAGAACAACTGATTAGTATTAATGTTTTTTTTTTATTTTGAATATTTTTGTGATAATGAAGAATCAACTGATTAGTATTAATGATATTTTTAAGATTCAATTTTTGTGGTGAAGTAAATAAGAATGTTCAACAACAAAACACACTAATATTTAAATTCACTTTTAAATTTTTTATAATTTTGTAAAATTTTGGTGTTTAAGTAAATGAAAATATAGGTACAACAACTAAAACCATAAAATTTAAATTTTATTAAACACCTTAGTATCAGTGCTTCTGCATCAATACTTTTATTCTTTTCTTGACATATATTTTTAATTTCGAGAAGACTTTTTTAAACTTTGAAAAAGTAATATTTAATTTTATTTCTTCATCTTCTTGATATTCTTCATTATAATGGAAAAAGTTATGTTGATCAAATGATTCACCTTCAACACTTGCATATGATACATCTGTATTGAAAAATCTGTTGTTTAGTCCATTAAAGACAAATGGTATTAATTNACAAATGGTATTGATTCGATTGATAATTCTCTTCTTACATATGTTAAATTTTCTTCATCAAACGTATATGTGTAATCAAATTCATTAATATCGGGATTGATCTCAATTATAAGCCCTTGTTCATCAAATATCAAATTTGGATGAATAATATCAACTTCATCTAAAGATTCATCCTCATGTACCTCCATAACTTCAATGCTAAAATTATGAGTCGTTTGTGGTTGAATTTGGTGGAACAATACTAATTGTTGATGATGATGATGATGATGATGATGATGATGATGATGATGATGATGATGTTGTTGTTGTTGTTGTTGTTGTTGTTGTTGTTGTTGTGGTCTAAATAATATTAATGCTCTACTTGATGGTAATTCTGAAGCTGAGTCAATTAATTGTTGTTGTTGTTGTTGTTGTTGTTGTTGTTCTTCTTCTTCTTCTTCTTCTTCTTGTTCTTGTGCAGTTGATTGAACTAAATTATGTTGTTGTTGTGGTGGTGGTGGTGTAGCTGATTTTTTTGATTTTTTATTTAATTTGAATATTTTTCTGAAAATTTTATGGTGTTTTTTATCAGTTGATGATAATTTTGGTGATGATTCTGTAGCTGATGATGATTCTGATGATGATGGTTTAGTTGATTTTTTTGAGTGATGAAATAATGAAATTTTTTTGAAAATTGACATAATTAATAAGTAATTGGAAAAAAGTTTGAATTTAATAATAATAAAGTGGATTGAACTTATAAACTCTCACAGTCAGAAGAAGTATGCTGTGAAGCTGTGGAAAAGGTGAAATTTATTATTAGTGAGAAAGAAGTAAAAAAAAAGTGACATAAATTTTGAAATCGATTTGGGAAAATCTTGAGAATTTATATTTGGTGGTTTTTGTTATTTTGTAATGCTATCTTCGACTTCGGGTATGTGGATCCTTAGTATGTATCTCAATTGATGCAAATTCAGACCCTAAATAACCCTAAATAAATTTGGAATGCCGATTTGAAGTATTGTAGTAGTTGGTAGCGGTCCCGTATCAGGATGTGCAACTTAAATGTATCGATTAAAATCAAAATATAATCAATTCCCCATATGTTGCAAAAACTTCTGAAGTATATATTTGTGAGAACCATAAGTTTCTAAATCTCCCAGGTATGCACCAACTTCGTCTTCTAATTGACGACTAAGACTTCAACAATTGCATTCTGACTTGTAATCAAAATTTTTTATCAACTGTACCTTCATAAAATATTCTCATTCAAAATTTGATAAATGTATGATAAACCCATTTACAAAGTAATCAACATCTGACAATTTAATATTTGAATGTTCAACATTTCAAACATTTCCAGAATCTTCATCAATGCAACGATCACTTGAAAAAAAAACCCATATTAGTAACTCACCAAACACATTTTGACCCATTTATGTAAATGAATACCATCTTCTGAATCACCTCCATGGTGACCAAATACGTTTTTTAACTTTTTGTGAGCATCTAAAAATAAATTGAAACCATCACTTACTAAATAATACCCCATGATACCTTATGGAACCAATTAATGGTTGGAAATTTTCTGGATTACCAAATTCTCCTTCGTATACAGCTGTAAATACTTTTTATAATGTTTTTGGAATTGTAATTTCATTTACAAAATGTCGATGTCTTAACTTTTCAACTGATTCTGCTAAATTACCAAAAAGAAATAAATTTTCTTCACCTAGTTCTCTTGTAATTTCAAAACTTGCTCCAAAAACCATTTCAATTATTATTCCACCATTCCAATGCAAATTTCGTATTTGAAGTACCTGAAACTTTTATTTTCGTAGTTGAAATATGAATCTGACATTACTTGATCCAAGATATATACTTTTATGCCTTGATACGTCATTATAATCTGTTATGAATAAAACTTTAATTAATATCTGTATCATTTCCTCACAACAACTTTACAAATGTCTTTATGTTTTTGCCATGACATGCACATTTAACTTCAGGTAATTGAAAATTTCGAAATATTTATTGGTAAGTTGTTGCTTTATTCTTTCGCTTTAGTAACTTATGCCATTTGTCGGAAATTGATGCAATTTGTAATAAAAACAAGTAGCGCCACTTCAAAGTTTTGAGTAATGAGTTGTAAAATGGCAAATATAATAGTTCAGATCTTATCAAAAATTCTCAAATCTTAAGATGAGGAAGATTCAATTTAAGTGTTAAACCACATCAACTGAAACTACGAATTGACATCCTTAAATTTGCTAACCATTTTTGACGTGAATTCATCGAAAGTGAGTTATTCATTGACACGTCTAAAATCAAAAAAACTAAATCTGTTGGATATGAGTTAATTAGTTGCTTTACCCTTCATTCTGCATTTTTTCTTATGTTATCAGGTGATGCCTGATTTATTGGGAATGAAGTGATTCTGAATGACTATTAGTAAAACAATTGAACCTGACTTGGAATTTTTTTTTTTTTGATAATGATTTGATGTAAAATCAGTCTTATTTAAGACGTTCAAAAAATCTTAATACGTAAACATAATTTCAGTGCGTTTCAAATTTAGCGTACTTTTCACGCACATTCAATACTTCAATCACTCTATAGCTCATCAACAAATGACTATTGACATAACTAAACTAATAGAAGAATTTGAGTTTAATCGTATACTAAATTCAGACACGCAAACTAAGCAAATAGCAATACTAGGCACAATTGATTTAGAAAATGCAATACTAATAATTGAAAAATCACCATTCAACATAGAATTAATCAATTCAGATCCAAAATCAGTACCAACAAAAATTATCAGCAGTCTATCATTAATTAACTCAAATGATGTATATAACTGGGCTAAAGCAACATTAAATCAAGACTTGGATCAATTGCCAGCAGCAAAAGTAAACCTAATATATCCAGCTACAGAAACCCATATTCGAAAATACAATCAACAAAAATTACATTATGTTAGGGAAACTCCCGAGATGTACTACCAATATGTTATACCGTACATCGATACTATGAAGGGTGAAAGATTGAAATGGGTTTATAATATTTTGTTTCATGGTAAGGAAAAAGAATCGTTCATATATCATGATGAATCAAAAGATGGATTTGTATTATTACCTGATATGAAATGGGATAAAGTCAACTTGGAGAATTTATACTTATGCTGCATAGTGAATAGAATGGATATTGGTTCGATAAGAGATCTATCTGGCAGTGATGTAATTTATCTTGGAAATTTACAAAATACTATACAAAAAGTAACTCATAAAAAATTTGGACTTCCACAAGATCAACTAAAGATATTCGTCCACTATCAACCAAGCTATTATCATTTCCATTTACATATAGTCAACGTACATCATCCTGGGCTCGGTGATGGTATAGCTATCGGTAAAGCTATTTTAGTTGATGATATCATAGATAATTTGAAAATAGATGGGGAATACTACAAAAAAAAAACTATTGGGTATGTCATCGGTGAGAATCATGGACTTTGGCTGATTGAAGGGTATAGAAATTCTGTAAGAAGTCAATAGAATTAATAGATATGTATAGATGGAATACTGAAAAAAAAAATTTTAATATTTAGAATCTAAGGTTTTAAAGAAAAACTTGTCTAATTTAGATTCTTAATAACTATGCACCAATCTTTCACCCTCTCAATTAAATATACTTGATTAGTTCAAACATTGGTTAGATCCATATGTCCTGTTTAATAAGTATTAAGTTTACTAAATTAATTGAATGATGCATTTGTGTAATAAATCAATTGATTAATACAATTTACGAATATATCAAATCAAACGTTATGATATACACTATTACATTCCTATTAATTACCCTTTTCACTTCTAACATACAATCGCTTTAAACTCATGAATGATAAAAATAGATCAAGACTACCGAAAACCAAAAATATGCTAACTCAATCTAGATTACCTAGATTTCTGAAACCATTATTAGCTATACTTTCATTATTTATTATTTATTCATTATATACAAATCATAAATCCACAATTCATTCTACAAATCCCGTTGATGATATAAATATAATAAATATACAAACTGAAAACCCACTACCTAAATTAACAATTGATAGATTTAAAGATTTAAAAGGTGAAGTTCAAGATGTCGACTCAACATATTTGGATAAATTGGATAAAAAGACAAAACAATGTCCTGATTATGTTACATATTCACAACAAAGACATCCACCATTTTCCTCGGGTTCTTATAAATACCCTTACATGAGACCTGCTCCAAAATGTAGGACATTTGTATCAAAAGCAGTTGAAGCGCTTATCGATGATTTAAAAATGAAAATAAAAGATCCAGATTTAGCAAGATTAGTGGAAAATTGTTTACCAAATACTTTAGATACTACTATATTATGGCATAAAACAAGCAAAGATACTCCTAGCAAATTGAAAGATTTGACTTATCCACAAACATTTGTTGTCACTGGTGATATACATGCAGAATGGTTAAGAGATTCTGCGAGACAATTATCATTATATCAAAAATTAATAAAATATGATCCAGTTTTACAAGAATTAATTTTAGGAGCTATAAATACTCAAGCATATTATGTAAACAATTCACCATACTGTAATGCATTTCATCCACCACCTGGATCGGGTATTAAAAAAGGTAACACAGCTTATGATAATGTCCAACCAAGACCAGATTGGAAACAGGTATTTGAATGTAAATATGAAATAGACTCACTAGCTTCATTTTTAACATTAACCAATGAATACTATATAAATTCAGGTAATGATTTATCATTTATTAATTCATTATGGTTTCAAGCCTATGAAAAATTGTTGATAGTTTTACGTAGAGAAAGTGAACCTACATTTGACGAAGAAACTGGTCAAGCGTTACAATATTACTACTTATTCCAAAGAAATACAAATAATGGGTGTGAAACTTTACCTATGGGTGTGGGAAACCCAGTGAACTACGGAACTGGCTTAATAAGAAGTGCTTTCAGACCAAGTGACGACTCATGTATTTTACAATTCTTTATTCCGGGTAATGCTCATATGTTGACTGAATTGAAAAATGCTAGAAAAAATTTCCTTAATGATAAACTTTTGGCTACTTTCGATAACAATCTTGAAGTAAGATCCGAAATTGAAATACTTATCAAGAAAACTGATTTTTTCATCAACGCTATTTCTACAGGATTAAAAAAATTTGGAACTGTTAGCCATCCAGTATATGGACAAGTATATGCTTATGAAGTCGATGGATATGGTAGTGCAACTTTTATGGATGATGCAAATGTTCCATCATTATTGGCTCTTCCAGATATGGGTTTTACAAATATCAACGATGAAGTTTACCAAAATACAAGAAAAATGATATTATCAAAAGATGGTAATCCATACTATTTGAAAGGTAGATATTTTGAAGGTATTGGAGGTCCACACGTAGGTATAAGAAATGCATGGCCAATGTCATTATTAGTCAAAATTAGAACTACTGATAATGATGAAGAGATTTTACAAGCTTTGGAATCGATAATGGAAACAACAGGAGATTTAGGATTAATGCATGAATCCATCAATGTTAATTCAAAATATGGTAAAGATTATACAAGATCTTGGTTCGCTTGGTGTAATTCTGAATTTGGTAAAACTATATTGTATTTGGCTGAACAAAAACCACATTTGATTTTCAAAGATGAGTTTAAAAATATAAATTATGATATATATGATTTATTTAAAAAGGTTGATACTTTATAGAATGAAAAAATCTGGAGTTTTGAAAGATGTACTTTCGTAGTTCTCTAAATTTTTTGCAGCCAAAATTTTGGTGATACAAAACAGCCCCCAGAAATTTAATCTCCGATGAGTGTTTACAAAATTAAATTTATTTATAACTACATCTCCAATATATCATAAATCAACCGCAATCTCCAATATATCATAAATCTACAAGAATGAGTGATGATGATGGATTAATGCTTAATTTTGCTATTCCTGATAATGGCACAACTACGACTGCCAATACACAATCAAAAAATGTGAAAGTACGAGGAGGTAGATGGAAAGATAGAAGAATTTTAAAACTAGAATTAGAGGGAAGACCAAAAGAGAAAAAAGTAAAAGGACCAAATAGTATACCGATTGATGCAAGTAGGAAAAGAAGAATGGAAGAGAAACCATCAAAACCAAAAAGTTCACAATCAAATCCAACAAGTGAATTTAAAAGAGCAAAATTTACAGAAACAAAAGGAGAACATGGAGGTAAAAATGATTCATATGTATCTTCATTGTTTACAAACAATACAGCATCAACTCAAGAAGTACCAGAAGAATCAAAAGAAGAAACCAAAACATATTTGCCATCAAATGCACCAGATAAAAATGCAACCTCTTTTGCTGGTTTAGGAATAAATGAAAAATTATCCAAACATTTAACAGATCATCAACGTTTCAAATATCCTACAAAGATTCAAAAATTAGTAATACCCAATTTATTAGTGACTGAAAGAGATTTATTTGTAAAAGCACAAACTGGTTCAGGTAAGACTATGGCTTTTATATTACCTATTTTCCACAAGTTGATGATGGAATATAAACATAAAATTGGTAGAGAATCCGGATTATTTGCAATTATTTTAACACCAACTAGAGAATTAGCTAATCAAATATATTCAGTATTGGAAAATTTAAATAGATGTTACCCATTTTTAGTACCTGGGATAGTTATTGGTGGAGAAAAGAAAAAAAGTGAAAAAGCAAGATTAAGAAAAGGTGTAAATATATTGGTTGCAACACCAGGTAGATTAGCTGATCATTTGGAAAATACTAAAACATTAGATATAAGTCAATTACGATATTTAGTACTTGATGAAGGTGATAAATTAGTTGAATTGGGATTTGAAGAAACTATTTCTAAAATTACCAAAATTATAGATGATAATTCCAAGATTGACGAAACTAAAGATAAATGGCAAGGATTACCTACTAGAAGAATTAACATTTTGTGTTCTGCAACTTTACAAAATAATGTTAAACAATTAGGAAATATTATACTAAATAATCCTGAAATGATATCAGTTGATAGAGAAGTTGAAGGTACGATATTATTTGATGATGATACAACTGGAGAAGTTCAAACCAATAATGAACATGAATCTTTTGCTCCAGATCAATTGATACAGAGTGTTTTGATCGTACCTCCGAAATTAAGATTAGTTACATTAGATGCATCATTAGTCAATATTGCAAACAAAATTGAACAATCAGGAGAATCTTCAAGAAGTATTGTATTTTTTTCATGTTCAGATTCAGTCAATTATCATTTTGATGTATTTACAAGAGATGGTAAGAAATTCAAAAAAGTAAAAGATGAAGAAACTGGAGAAACCAAGACAATATTGGTATCACCTGATGATAGTGCAGATGAAGATCAAGATGATGCTGAATTAACATCACCAATTATTAATAAAAACACAATAATATATAAATTACATGGTTCATTATCACAACAAACTAGAACTACTATTTTACAACAATTTATAAAAGATGATCCAAAATTCCCACATAAAGTATTATTTTGTACTGATGTTGCATCAAGAGGGTTGGATTTACCTAATATTTCAAATGTTATAGAATATGATGCACCTTTCACTATAGATGATCACTTACATAGAATAGGTAGATCAGCAAGAGTTGGAGCAAAAGGTAATGCAACATTATTTTTATTACCAGGATTAGAAGAAGGTTACATAGATGCAAAATTAAAAATAGTTCATCCAAGAGAAGAAAACCTTCGAGTAACAAAATATGAAACCATTTTATCATCAGCATTTGGTGAAAAAAATTCCACAACAAAAAATAAATTTGATAAATTAGGTAATTGGGATATCCATGCAACAACTTGGCATCTTGAAGTAGAAAGATGGTTATTAGAAAATTCATCCGCTTTAGCAAAAGCAAGTCATGCTTTCACTTCTCACATCCGAGCTTATGCTACTCATTTATCTCAAGAACGTAATTTTTTTAACGTGAAATTATTACATTTGGGACATTTAGCTAAAAGTTTTGGATTAAGGGAGACACCAAAGAATTTAGGTAAGAAATCTTCTAAAAATAATGATAAATTTGAAGAATTGGAAAATGGTGGTAAGAAATATAAAAAGGAAGATCCAAGGAAGAAAATGTTAAGGTTAGCTAAATTGGCTGTTAACTCTACTAGTGAATATAATTATTAGAAATGCATATTTAGTGAATATAAATTTTTCTTTTTGATGTATTGTTCTAAAATGTCTTAATTTGAAACCAATCAGGTCGAGTTGGTAACTTATAGGAACTTGTTATTTAGAACTGAGATAGTTTACAAAATTTTAGTATTCAATAAAATACAATTCATACAATTATACATTAAAAATAAATTCTATATAAAAGCAAGTACATACGTGTCTCTTGAATACATTCAAATTTTAGAAAAACTCTTGTAGTCCTAAATTTAAAAAGTTATACATTGAACTTTCATTCAAGACGAAACAAAATAATTTGAATATAAATAAAGGGTGTGTATTAGATTATTTCAGTGATGCCAATTTTGTATATTTTTAATGATTATATTAGTTTCATGAATTAAAGAATCAAAAATTTAACGTAGTCATATTTAACAGTCCTAAATTATTAGTGTTCGTGCTCTAGGCACTAATGATGTTAGTAATTAATTGATGAAAGTAGTAAAAATTTAATTACTGATGAATATCGGTTTTTTTATCTTGTATTTATATTAAAATTTTAATTAAAATTTGATATGCTAAATTTAATTTATTATTATTATTAATTAAAGTAAACAATTTTAGTGACAGAAATGGCTGGCTTCAAATATTTTTATGTAAGATTTGAAATAACAAAAATTTATAATGTTGGTATTTATCTAAATTTCTTTACATTTACGATTACAAATTAAAAACAAAAACAAAGATAGATTTACAGAATAAAGAGTAAATACTATTTACATTTGGACCCTTTATAATCATTGAAATTTTTTATTTTATATTCAAGTAATAAGGACATAAAAAACTATAAATTTGTATAAATTATGTAAAATTAAGTTAAATTATTTTGATAAAATTTTTACCAACTTCAATAGATTTTTCATCTCTTTCTCTAACATCATGTGATGGTTCATTTAACATAGCTGTTAAAGCATCAAAAACAAAAAAAAAATGTGTTTAATAAATTTATAGAATCATTATTAATTGGAAGAATTTAACTTATATCAAATAATTATGGATGAATAAAATTGAGTTAAACATCCGTACCGCAACACAATTATCAAATGAAGGACTAAAAGTATAAACTATTAATTGTAATAATGTGTTTAATCAAGATAATTTATTTTAGAACAACGTTATTTGTGCTACACAACTAATTCTGATGCAACATAAGTTATAAAATTCCTACTTAATAACTTATTAGTAACATTTTCTTCAGTTCAAATAATCAATGACAGATCCAAAACTATCTTATGTCGATTTATCAAGATATGGAGCCCAATTACTGAATATAAGAGCTCAACTTAACGGAAAAAGAAACAATATATCAACAAAAAGAGACCTAAATCAAATCCTACAATTATACGCTCAATCCAAAACAGTTTTGAAAAAAATCAATTCCCTTTATATTGTTTATAGTCCACATGGAGAATTATTTGGTCAATTATTAAAACAAGCTGAAACAAATAAAATTAAAGAACCAGATTGGAAACAATTAGAGACTCAATATAGTAATGATTTAAGTTGGCATTCTATTGAACATGTTGAGGCATTATTGAATCATATTATTGATAATATTGGTCAAGGTTATTGTCATATCTATGAGTTGAAAATGTTAGCTGGTTAACTGGGCAGAGTAGAGATAACCAAAACTTCTGGTAAGTTTTAAGTTCTAAGTTTTTCAATTCTATATTCAAATTTAATTATATAAATGATCTATATATTCATCATAAGTAGTTTGAGATTCCAATATAATCCCATCAGCATCATTGATTAATTGATTTTTTAAATTTGTAATTTGTTGATCTTCAGAATTCAGTTTAAAACTTAAAAATTTCCATTCTTCTTCATCAAATTTTTTTATAGATTTTAAAGAATCACCTAATGAATGACTATATCCATCTTGATTATTTGTAGAATGTTTTGCAGCAGTTTGTAAGATTTGTACACTTGGTTTTTCCCCTTCGTCTATATTCATATTTTTTCTTTGTTGTTGTAAATTCTCCTTATCTACATCATCTATGTATTTAAATGTGGGTCTTAATTGAACACTTGAATTTATAGGGATTAGGATGATTTTACGACCTAATATTGGATCGTCTATTATTTTACCTGCGTAATTTCCTGATGTCAATGGATCTAATACTCCTGATATACTTTGTAAATTGATATTTTCTCCCCATTCTTCTATTTTGGTTGCATCAAAGAATTTAGTTGGATTCAATGGTAATTTCAACTCAAGGTACTGTGATTGTGGTTTTATAAGTGATAGTATTTGTTGGTTTTTTAATGGTCTAGTTTTAGGTCTTCCTGGATATTGAAATAAATGTAATGATTGATTTTTGTTGTTTGGCATTTGGTTAACAACAAGTGGGATTGATTCTATTATTGGGTCGTCTTCTTCTTCTTGTTCTTCTTTTTGTTCTTCTTCCTCTTCTTCTTCTTCTTCTTTTATTGATGGTGGTGATTGGAATGTATTTTGAGGTAGATTTATTGAATCTTGTCTTAATCTATCATCAAATGACATTTCTTCATCTTCACTATTATCTTCTTCTTTTATGGTTGTGGTTGATGGTTTATAACCTCTTCTGGTATCCAACTCTTCTTCTTCGTCAATAAATAATTGACTCATTTTGAGCTCGTACTATATAATTTTGTTGAAAAGATGTGATTTTAAATTTTGATGCAAAATATCATCACTACATAATATTTTTTTTGCATCATAATTAAGTTGACTAACATTCAATACTTAGAAAAACTATTACAATTACATATCAACTCAATACAAATGACTACTGACTCATTTGATATAACGTCCACTTACTTAAGATTTCTAGAAGATGACAAAGATATGACAATGCCTATAGCGGCCATTGAATCATTAGTAACAATGTTACGTCAAAATCAACCTTCCACATCATCAGAATTAATCAATTTAGTTTCTAAAAATATAGAAATATTGAAAAATTCTATACCTAATAACATATCATTATCAGCGGGATGTGATTTATTTATGAGATTCATTTTAAGAAATACAAATATATATAGTGATTGGGAACTGTTCTCAAAAAATTTAATAGAAAATGGTGAATTATTTGTTAAAAGAGCTAAAATATCAAGAGAAAAATCTGCAGAATTTGGATTGCCATTTATAAAAGATGATGATATAATTTTAGTACATAGTTATTCAAGAGTTGTTTATACATTATTATTAAAAGCCAAAATTGAAAGATTAACTAGATTTAAAGTAATAATAACAGAATCAAGACCTACTGGAAATGGATATTTAATGGCTAAAAAATTAAAAGAAGCAGGTATATCATGTGAAGTAATAGTAGATAATGCAGTGGGATACGTATTACATAAAATAGATAAAATATTAGTTGGAGCTGAAGGAGTAGCAGAAAGTGGTGGAATAATAAATCATATAGGAACTTATCAAATTGGATGTTTAGCAAAAGTCAACAATAAGCCATTTTACGTTATAACTGAATCTCATAAATTTGTTAGATTATTTCCATTAGCACCTAATGATTTACCAAATATGAATAATTTTTTAAATAATAAAAGTCTTGGATTAGTTATAAATGATAATAAAGATGAAACTAATAAAGGAATAGAAGGTGAACAATTTTTGGATAATCATTTTGTTGATTTTACTCCTCATGAATATATTACTGCTTTAATTACTGATTTAGGTGTATTGACTCCTTCTGCTGTTAGTGAAGAATTAATTAAAATTTGGTATGATATGTAAATATAAACTAATTATATATTCATTTGAAACAGAGACATTGCATTAACCTCTATATGGCCACTTTACCTTGTCTCTATAGTATTTTACAGTTTATTTTACTTTAGTGTTGTATATAGTTAAATAGTTGCAAAATATTTTGTGCATAATTACACTACCAATGTATATAAATCTTAGAACCAGTTATATTACAATTAATTTTCATTACTTAACCAGATCAATCAATACAAAAATCTACTTCAAAACACAATTACAACCCCACATTACTACATCCAAATAAACATATATATTCACAATGTCAAAATTTGTAATACCTACAGCCTTAAAAGAATTAAGATTTCATTTATCCCAAAATGATAAAACATCACAACCATTAAAAAACTTTTTAGTTAAAAATTATTCCAATTTAAAAACTCAAACAGATTATAAATTACCTATTTTAATTAGAGAAAGTTTTGGTATAAAGCCTAGTGTTACTGTTAGATTTGAAAAGGGAGAAGAAATAAAGAAAAGTTTGGATGGATTGAGTGAAGGTGAAGTTGAAAAAGCTTTGAGTGAAGTATTGAAGAGATAAAGGAAATGAGAGAAGATATTTTAAGTGGATGGGAGAAAAATGAAGTGATGATTGGTGAACAAGAAAAATCGTTTTTGAACGATTGGAATGAACTACTTTCAAAAGTTTTTTGTATATTAGATGTATTTTAATAAATATATATTTATATTTATAAAATGCTCAATTCTAGAGGAATAACAAGTAGATTGAGAAAGTAAATACAAATAATAATTATTAATGACCTATATAAATCTATAATTTTGGAGAATCACCAATTTGATAAATTCCCCAACCTAAACTTGCAAATTCATCATTATATAATTCCTTTATAGGTAAATTTGAATCTTTTGCAACCCCACTAGCAACAATTATAGGTAAAAAATGTTCAAAAGTAGGATGAGCTTGTCTTAAAATAGGATTTTTTTGTAATTCATTAAACTTTAATAATTTATCTTCTTCTTTTTCAACAATATTTTTTAATAAATTATTAAAAGGTTTAACATATGGCATAACTTGTGATGGTTGTCTCATTGATATACCTAAATCTCTTAAATTATGTACAGACATTCCTGAACATATAATCATCCCCTTTAAATATTTTTGTTGTGATTCATCATATATTTCATTTTCTCTAAAGAAATTTAAAATTTCACCCAATTTAAAATTTGAATCAAAATCTTTATCACTAAAAGTTAATGATACTTGAATTATAGAAGTTGTAGGTAAATCTAAATCTTTATTTATTGGTTGTGGTTTAGTTTGAGTAGTATAATCACTAAATGCAACTTTAAAAGGAACCCATACTCCATGATCAATACCACGATTAGTTAATTTTGAATCAAATCCAAATTCTTTTAATTTCTTTGAAATTTCTCCAGCTATAAATTTATTATTTTTTGAATGAAATTCTTCTTTATACATATAATTTGGAAATCCATAAAAATCATAAATTAATTCATTTTCTTTACCATTAGTTGTACTAATTTCTATAAGATTATTTTTTGAACTTTGCCAATGTGCACTTAATACAATAATATAATCTGGTTTCCAATTATTTTTAATTTTGGATCCAATGTTTTTTATTTTATTCCATGCTCCTTTATTACCAAATGAATCATCTTCATACATAAAAGTTGGACCACCATGAGAAAAGAAAAAAGTAGGTAATGGATTTGGTGATTTTATAAATTTTGTAATTGATGACATTGTTGTTTGATTTGATACTAATGATGATATAATGTTTTCTTTATTTGTTTCTGTTATTGAATAATAATTGTAATAATAATATATAATTGAAATTATAATTGGAATTATAAATGTAAAGAAATATTTCATTTATTTATAGTAAGGCTCGAATTCTGCAATTCTATTCTTTTCGAATGATTAAATTATTCTATTTATATATCATCAAACTATTGAAAAAATTGATCAATTATAAGTAATCTTAGTAAATATTCATAATGTAAATGTAAAATTAATAAATGAATGTGTGTTTTATAAAATATTTGTATAATTCAATACATGAAGTAATTGATTTACAAATTAAATTAATAATATTACTAATTATAAAAATGTACGTATTTACGTATTATTATGGGATTTTGTAACCGATCAATGTCTTGAAACTTAAGTCTAATATTTTGCAATTATGACATTGAAAATTTATACTCTAAACAGTCATGACAAGTATTAATTACGATATTAACAAGTTGGGTAGATATTATGATTACTATATAGGTTGAAATTGAAGTTTAAAAAACAATAATTTCCTATGAGGAGATATACAAGTCAATTTTTTAGTTTATTTGTATCAAAACCAAATCAAAACGTAAAATAAACTTAAAACAAAACATTGAAATTATTTTATTATAGTAAAATCAATTATTTAAATTATAATATGTGATACTGGTATCTTTCCAGCTTTTCCATCAAATTTGAATTGAGATGATATATAATATACATATATTACCAACTAATTATATATTAATAATTAATTGCTTTTATATAATAATATTGAAATTCAAATAATAATAAATTTAAGGGGGCTTTCGAAGAAAAATATTGATTAACAAAATAATATTTTTATATTTGTGGTTAATCAAATTGATAAAATTGTAAGATGAGATAAAACAGTAGAAACTATTTTATTGACAAAATATATAAGGTTCTTTTTATTATACTTCTATTGTCTAATAATCTGTTAATGAACACTAAATAAAATTGAAATAAAACGGCTTTCAAATATGTCTTGGTTTTAAATTCTGTTTTATTCTTATTCTTCTTCTTATTCTATATTATTTAGTTTACTACATAAAAAATATTCTCTCGTAAATATTAGTATAATGCAGAAAGAAATGCTACCAAATAGTTTTGATTTTTAATACATAATAATAGCAATTTTAAAATATATAAAATGTATGAATGACTACTTTAAATGATAAAGAACAATAATAGAATACTAGAATTATTGACGTATATTATTATTGAACACTAAAACACATGCTATTTAAAGAAGACAGTTCAAAGTATTTTGTGTTAGTTAATATGTGAATTGATATTTTTTTAACTTATTTCTCGAGATTTTTTACATCAAATATTGTAAAAGATAATCGTATTAATTCAGTTGATAATATGAAATATTCCAAAGTAAAATCTAACAGTAAATAGAAAATTGTTGTTAATGCTTCCATAATTAGATTTTATCGTTTTCAATGATTGTTAATTCTTTTTTAGTTCTTAAAAAACTAAAATTTAAAAATTGGTTACATTATAAAAAAAAACGCAAACTTGAAATTCTACTTTATTAATAATATTAACACAATATTAAATTAATACACAATAATAATAATAAATACAATAATAAAATAAATATAAAATTATCATAATAATCCTTCTTAATAATTTTTGTATATTTAGATTATTCATTGCCAAAATCATATTAACATCTTATATTTCAATTGATATCTAATTTGAATACAAAATTTTGTTGAACATTTAACCAAGTAAACTCAAGCAGTACCATACATTACATATAATTAAAGTTTATAAAAAAAATAATGGTTGGTTTATTCAATAAGAGAGTATGTTTTTTTTTTACAACCAAATTTCATTAAATTTATTTGATTTATACATCTATGATTGAAATCTTTAGATTTATACAATTTTATATCAATTATATACTAACAAATCTTTTATTAATTAAGAGAAGACCAGATTCTTATCAAGGTTTTAGTAAATATGCTCATGAAATAAATCAATATCATAATAATTCACAACAACATGCTGGTTTACCAATACAACAACAACAACTGCAACAAGGAGTTCAAAGAAGTCAATCATTAACTAGTGCAGGTCAAGCAGCAGCAGCAGCATTAAGATTACATTCATCACCAATCAAAAATCATCAAAATCAACAACATCAACAATATAGCAATATTAATAATAAATCTCAATATAATCATACAGCAGCTCAAAGACAATATGGTAGATCAAATTCATTAAGTAATAATAGTGATGGTAGATCAAATTCTTTAAGACAATATACTTATCATCCTCAAGCTTCTTATCAAGTAGGTCAATCTTCTGGGAAGCAACAATCAACTAATACAAATAATAATAATTCTGAAGTAAGAAGATATAATAGTTTAGGATCAAATAGTAGAAATAATATTTCAAGAAATAATCAATCACAACAAAGATCAGTACAACAACAACATCAACCACAACAAAGACAACAACAGCAATATATACATGAAGGAATTGAAGAAGATGATTATCCAATACATGAAGAAGGAGAAGATGAAGAAGAATATGTAGTTACAACCACCACTACAAAAGTTGTTGATTCACAAGGTAGAACTCAATCAATAATCACCAAAACAATTAAAACTTTCCCAGATGGTTCAAATATAATAGAAACAGCAACTAAAAATATTTCAAGATCAAATTCAAGATCAAATTCTTTAAGTTCTGCAAATTTTAGATCTAATTCAATGACTCATCAACCTATAAATTTAACCAAGATAGATGAAGATTTAACTAATTTTGATTATGATTATCAAGTTGATGATTTAAATGATGGAAATAAATTGAAATTAAACACTGGTGAATCACAAAATCAACAATATCAACAGCTTCCACAACAACAACAACAAAGAGATATAATACATGAAGAAGATGAAGAAGAAAATGTAGTTGTAAAACCTTCTGAATTAGGTGAACCATTTACTGATGATTTATCAAAACCAAAATATTTAGGTGCATCAGATAGAACAAATTCAATAACAAGTCAAGGTAAACCAATAAGATCAATATTGAAAAGTCAAAAACCAATTGATGAATTTGAGGAATCACCATCACAACAATTACAACAACATCCAGTAGGAGTTGATAATATACCAATTGCTGCCGCTGCTGCCGCTTCGGCTGCCCCACAAGCTGCTTCAAATGATGTAAATGAAGCCTTACCTAAAAATTCAAAACATCCATATCAAAATTTAACTCAAAATACTCCGACTCAATCAAAAACTAACAAAACAAAAAGTCCAAATTTTGGTCCACAATCTTCATCTTCAAGATCTAATCAAAATTCAAGAACCGTTCAACCAATTTCTTCACCAAAAGAAGGTATTCATTATAGTCATTCACCAGGCAGTTCAATAAAATTTGATGATAAAGTTGAAACTATACCTATACTTAGTGAGAGATCGACTTATCCACAACAACAATATTCTCCACCACAACAACAACAATACCAACAACAATACCAACAATATCCTCAAAATCACTATCAACAAAATTCACCACCAACTCAAAACCAATATAAGTCGAAAGGTAAAAAATCAACCCCACCAGGTCCACCTTCTAATCAACAACCAAGTGCTGATTTTTATGCAGCAGCAATGCAAGCAGCTTACAAGAAAGTTTATGGAGATCGTGATCCAAATGCAGTGTCACCACAACAACAACCAACTTCTCCAACTTTGGCTAATCCATCACAACAACCATTAACTCCTCCTCAACAACCACAAGAAGATCACCGTAAATCCAAATTTGGATTTATTCCGTTGAGTCCAAGAAAAGATCAACAACAATATGAATCACCACAACAAATTCAACAACAACCAGAACAACAACGGACATCATCAATTAATTCATTTATAAGAAACAAGATTCAAAATGATCAAAAAGCAGCAGCACAAGCATCAAATGAAAAAGCCATTCCATCAAATTACGAATATACAAACCACCATAGAGAATTTCCTTTACATTCAATGAGGGATCAACCAAAAGTAGCAAACATGAGGAAGGAGAAATTGAAAGAAGATACAAAATTAGCAAAAGAACAAGAAAAAGAGCAAAGACAATTAGCTAAAGAAAATGCAAAAGAACAAGCAAAAGAGGAAAAACAAAGAGCTAAAGAAAAAGAAATTGAAGATAAGAAATTAGCTAAAGAACAAGCAGAGTTAGAAAAACAAAGGGCAAAAGAACAAGCTGAGGAAGAAAAATTAAGAGCCAAGGAACAGAAGAAAAGGGATAAGAAACCAATCTTTGGTGGGTTGTTTAGTAGAAGAAAAAGTCAATCTGGTACTTCTGTTTATTCAAATGAAAGTAATCCTGTTGGTGGTCAAAGACAAACTCAAAGAAATAGTGTTGAACCTACTGCTAATAATAATGTTGGTACAATCCCTGTTGTTGTTGAAGACTCTACTCCAATTGATAATACTGGCTTAAGTAATAATCAACCACAAACTACTACAATTGTCACTGGAACTACATACCCTGATAATACAATTACTGAAACTACAATAATTGAACAAGAGCCAATTCAAAACGCTAATACTTCGAAATCAGCTGCTGGTGTTGATCAATCAAAAGGTTCAACTACACGTGAACCAATTCCTGAAACAAATTTAGCTCCGCGTCCAGAAATAAGTGAACCAGTCAAAGTTGAAAGATTGGGACCTGCTCTTGAAACACAAGCTGATAATATAGTTGAAGAAATTCAAAATGAAGCTTTAGAAAACGGAGTAGTTAACGTTGAAGGTGTACCAATAAGTGGTGAAACATTAGGACCAAACTTGAATGAAATCCAAGAACCATTAAATGAACCAGAATTTTTAAATCCATCTAATGCAAATATTGAACCTGAAATATTGGAAGAAGAAGAAATAGAACAAGTGAAAGGTGATCCAACTCATGATGTTCAACTTGACAATGGTGAATCATACAAAATCTCAGTTCCAAGAAATCATTCATATGAAGATTATAGAACTCCAGGTGAAGAAATAAATGAATTTTTACCACTGCCAAACATTGGTCAAAGAGATTCAAAATTCATTGATGACTCATACACTACAAATAATCAAGCAATAGAATCATCAAATATACCAAAAGTTCCAAAACCAGAATTGAATGAAATTGATGATGATGAATATGAACAAGAAGAACCATCTTTCAAAAGTTATGAAAAAGTTGAACCACCAAGTAAGGAAGTTGAAGAAGTTTATGATATTGTTGATGAACAAGAATTAAGACAATTACAAGCTGATCCAAATGTTAAACTTGAAGAAGTTAAACCAATCAATCCATCGTCAGCTATAGAAAGTAAAACTCCTCAAGTTAATGCGGTACCAACTTTTACTTCAGATGAAACCATTCAACAACCAACAACACTAGATCCAAGTTCTCCACACCAAAAATTAGGTCATGAAGTGCATCCATCAGCATTTGTAAAAGATCATAAATTATCTCAACCACATGAAAATCAAACTTCTGATACATTTGCAGGTTCTCAATTTATTAAAAAAGATCAACCACAATCCAAAGTAAGTAAAAATTTACCACGATCACCACAACAACCAAATTTTGTAACTGATGAACCACCTCAACAACAACAACAACCAACCTCAACATCTCAAACACACGGAAGTGAAACTTATGCACCACCACAAGAGAAGAAAAGAGAAACTTACTCATCAGTAGATCAAGATTCGTCAGCTCAACCAAGTGCAGATACTTTACCAACAACGCAATCAAAGTATGGTTACGATCAACAACAACAACAACAACAACCACTTCAACAAGTAGCAGATACTTCATACGAACAAAATGGTGATCATGATGTTGTAATTGAAGAAAAGAAAAAGGGCAAATCCAAGAAAGATAAAAAACCAAATAAATTTAAAGAGAAATTGTTCAAGTACTTCGTTAGTGCTTATGATAATTAGAATATAATGTATATTAGTATTCACACAAGTTAGTTTTAATATTTGATTTTATTGTATAACTATACAAATTTAATGATTGACTTTATCTTCGTAAGATCTGAAGATGTAGAATATGATTCTATAACAAATATTTTTCCATTAATATGCTATGTAATCTATTTACTAAAATTTCTTTTGAGCTTTAAATCTTTGCTTAGTAGGTTTTTGAATCTTTGATTTACCCATAACTTTACTTTTTTTTCTTTTTGGTTCATCTTTTTCATCATCATCATCATCATCAGACCAATCTTCATCATCTTTTGTCTTTTTGAATTTCAATTTATTCTTTTGGCCTCTTATAGGAGCTTGTTTTACTGCATCTAAATAAGCATCAATTCCTGATTTACCACCTAAAGGATCTGATTCTTTTTCATCGAATATTAATTTACCATTTTTGGTTTTAAAATCTTGTTGTTTTTGCTTGAGGTCTGATTTAGTGAATTTTTTAGGTTTTGAAGAAGAAATATGAGCTAATGCTTGACGATCTAATAAATTTAATGGTTCATCGTTTGATTCTAATATAAATTGATTTGATTTTTTGTTTTTACCACGAGTGCTATCTTCATCATATATATCTACTTCATCTTCTGAAATATCTGAATCGTATAATGCTTCTTCATATGCTGATACAAATTTCTTATTTGATGGATTAGCACCAGCTTCTATTTCTGGGTCTTGTGTTTGTTTTCTCTTGGCTCTTAATCTTGATTTCTTAATGTTGATAACTAACTTCTTGTCTTCTTCTGGCATACTATTTTCAACTTCTTCAACTCCGAATTTTCTTATCAATCTTTCAATTATATGTTTAACTTTAGATTTGAAATGTCCCTTATGTTCATGAGACCATTTCATTAATTTAGCGAGTAATTCTGATAAGTTTGCTCTAACCATTTCTTCAGGTAATGATAATATTTCAACTTTTACAAACCCTATTGCAGATTTTGCAATTTCTCTTGAATTATGAGTTAAGAATAATTCAACAGTTGATGATATCTCAAGTAAAGTTTCAGTAGATAATTTATCTTTAAATTCAAAAATTAAACATGATATTGCTGTTATGGTTGCTGATATCATGTGTGGATTTTGTGAAGCTAAACCTGCACTTACCATTGTGAAGAACTCATTTATGGATGCTTGTGTTGGTTCGATAGATGAATCAAATCCTGGAACTTTTGAATTTTCGATAACACCACCTTCAATCATTTTCTCTCCCATTTTGATCAAAATTTGGTAAGATAAACCTCTTGATCTTTCGTTAACATCTTTTGTAGCCATTATTATTTCTTGTAATACTGATGGAATAAAATATAATTCTGTTTGCGGTAATAATTCAACAACTAAAAGTATAGCATGTAATCTTGATGTTCTTGCTGATTGATTTGTAACTTCAGCTGCTTCAATAATTTTGTTCTCAATATCTCCAATATATTTAAAAACTGATTTTTTACCTTGTTCTGATTCAGTTAATTTTGTTATAATTCTATAAGCTCTCTTTTGTAATAATGGTTTTGTCTCTAATGAAATTGTTAATGCAAAAATGGAAAAAAGGGCATTATGTGATGAATCTGGGACGTATTTTGCCATAGCTACTATAAGATCCATCATTGTTATACTTGTATCTGGTTGTGACTTCTTTGTGGTTTGAGTTTCTTCATCTAATGCAGTTTTTAACATTCCACATACTTTATCAAATGTTGACGCTAATTCTTGTGGCGATATAATTTTCAAATATGCTTCTATTGTTTCCAAAACAAATCCTCTTGATTCTGGCATTGTGTATGTAAATACATTAAATAAAACAGTTAAAATATTAGATGCAATTGAACTTAAATATTCTAAATTTTTAATAGCCTCTTCTTTTGGATACTCTTGTTGCAATAATAAATTATCATCATAAAAACCATCTCTGTATAAAATATTTGATTCAACTAACATTCTCCATGCATGACATATAGAAGTTCTTAATTCAACTTTTGCAAACATTAAATCCGATAATTTTGTAGCAAAAGATTCGTCAAATGCAATTGAAAGATCTTTAGGTAAATCACAAAATCTTGGTAATAATGACCAAATTTGATCAATTATAGTTTGAAAGATTTTAACATTCATTGATTCTTTATTAGTCGATTCTCCAATTTTGGTTTCAAAAAATTCAACACTTGGTAAAATATCATTCTTGTAATATTCTAATTCTGCAAAACGTACATTATCCCTGAGTATAGGTAATAACCAAGCTCTACCAGCTCCAGCTTGACCAGTTAAATTTAATGGTAATACACTCAATACAACTTGTGGACCCATTGATGCTATAGATGCAGCTATACAATCTTCTGCCTCTTTGTTATGTGGGAAATTATCAGCTTCGTTAGTTCTCCAATCTCCAACAACTTCTAAAATACTAAGGAAATCTGGATTTGCTCTTGATTGTAATTTGTTGATTGTTGCTGTTACAAATTTCAAAATTTCACCTGTTGCGTGTTGATATTTTATGGAAAATAATTCTTTTTCTATTAATTCTGAAATAAAAGTTATAGTGTCATCAACTAATTCATAAATTTCTTCAGTTATTTCATATTTTTTATTTGGTTGTAACAAGAATTTTTCAGGTATGGTTTGAACAATTATGGCAATTAAACATTGTGCAGCACTTGTATAAATGTCTTTTGAATCTGATGCTAAAAATTGTGAAACTATACTTAAAACATGTGGTATTTTTTTTAAACACTCAATTGGTGATAATGAACTGAATCCCTCTAAGGCTTTTGCAACAACAGTCAACCAAGATGCAGTTAAATGAGAGTCATTAACACTTGGCTTCAAATCAAATATAGCATTTAATACCTTGGTGTATTTTTCAACATCTATTACATTTGTCATTGATTTGAATAATCCTTCAAATGCTTCAAATGCTGCACCAACTAAATATTGATCGGAAGTCTTGGAAATTTCTAACAATGCATCACATAATTTTTCAATGTTTTTAACTGGCCATGAATTAGATGATGTTATAATAGTGATTAATTGTAAACAATGTATGATTTGTGAATTTAAGTCCTTATTAGGATTATTTTTCTTTTGTTGTTTATATTCATTTAATAAAGTGATTAATTGATTTAATGATGCATCCGAAGCAGATGATGCCGCGACATGAACTGGACTTGGACTAGTTGGTGGATTTTGTAATATATTTTTAACAGCTTCTTGAGCTCTTCTTCTAACTTTTGGTCTTGGATCAAATGATAATTCAATAAAAGCCATAAATGCACGATTTGGAGAAATTGCACTTCTTTGTAACCATTGAGAATTGTCTTGTGCTAACAACAAACTTTCCATTGCTCCAATTGTTGATCTTACTAATGGTGCTTCGGCATTTAAATTTAATGGTTGAGATAATTTTAATAATATATCATTAAATTTTTGTTTTAATAATGGTTTTGGAGTAAATGGGAATATGATATCAAGGAAATATGCCGTTGTTGTAGCTAATTCGTCATCAATAATTTGATCATTTTTGATACATTGATCCAATAATGAAAGGAAAGATACAAAATATGCAACTGGTGTTTTGTCATTTTTCTGTTCTTCTATATTTTCTTCAACTGCTGATAATATTATAGCTAAATGTTTTTGATTTTCTAATTTTGATGTGATTTGTGATCGTATTTTGGATAATCTGTCTTGTAGAAGCTCACTATCATTCTGACTATTTGATATAGTTTCAGACATTGTTGGTTGTATTTCAAATTGCATGGATTTGAAACTTGATTCAAGTTAAATTTATTTTTTAAATGCATCTTAATTTAATAGAGATGAGAATTATATGAGAAGAGTCAGTCATGTGATTCGGAAATATAACACCGTATTATATATTATATTTAATATATACAGTCTATGCATCAAGATTCAAAGCTTCAAGATATTGATCTATAACTTCAATATCTCTATTATATTCAAGCAAAGCCATTTGATATAATTTGATATTTTCTCGTTTATCAGAAAGTCCAATAGCAGGATCAAAACTTTCATGATCATCTCCCAATGCATATTTTTTAGATAAATAATATCTTATATCATCAACTAATTCAATAGTATCTGTAATTTGTCTTTCTTTAATTCTTAATGCTGATTCATTAATTAATGTCCTTAACTTTGCACTTTCTGTCTCTGATTCATAAATATTTTGTAAATTATATGCAATCATTTTCGTTATATGTTGTTCTAATTTATCACATCTTGTCTGCCATGCGATTCTTATTAAATCATATGCATCATGATTAAGATCTTGTTTGAGTTGTGAGTATTCTTTAGTGGAGAAAGTCGAATATTGAGAACTAATCTTCACAGCAGCTATTGTTTTCAATCTTTCTAGAAATAACTCATCAGCTGCAAATAATAACTCAACTGTGTTTTGTAGTGGTATTTTATCAACTTCGTCATGATATAAATAAGATAGCACCATTGTGCCTACTTTTTCATTAGATGTACTCCATGATAATCTTATTACTGGTAAATGTATTTCTTCTAATTGAGGTCTGTTCACTACTGAAATTTGACCTTCTTTATAACTTGGAATGTCTTCTTCCGCGTATCTGAATATATCTGATTTAAACATAGTGTCAAAATATTCTGATCTTGCAATTATTGATTTATTAGCAGGATAATATGTGATGGTGTCCGAATTTGAGTCGACATTTGCTAGTATAACGTCGGGTATTGAATTCGAATTTAGTATTTGTGATTTCGTATTCTCATCTATAAATTCTTGACAATCAATATCCTCCAAGTCAACATCATCCTCCAAGTCCAAATCTGATTTAAAACTTCCTAGTATGATTTCATTCTTCAAAAGTACCAGAAGATCTTTCCTAGCTTTCTCAACAAATTTCAAAGCCAATGCATGTTTGATTTTGTATTGTTGTTTCTCATCATCAACACCTGAAATCTCAATAATGCCCTCCACTAAATCATACAATTCATACTTTTTTGCCAAATCTAGCACTTTTGAATGAATTTTAGTGTTTGTTATAGCCATTGAGTCAGTTCTTAAATATATATAATCGATTATAACCTTAAATGCTAAAGGATCAACTTCTTGTGGCATGTTCACTACCGATAAATTTTGCCAATCACTAGTAAACTTCTTCATAAAATAAGGACTTCTCGAAGCTAATAAAAATCTATGCAATGCAAATCCAGATAACTCAGGACTTAAACCTTTTTGATTAAACTTAAAATAAATATCTTTATTTGAAGGATTAGCCAAGAATAATGAAATATGTCCAGCAAAAGGTTGATTAATGTCCACAGCTTTTGAAACATCATAACTAATTAATAAATCCCTGATTTCATCAGTTAAAGCTCCATAAATACATCTTGCACCTTGAAAAGTATCTCTATCACATACTGCTCCTCTTTTCAATAATAATTCAACTATATTATAATAACCTCTTAATGATGCAGTATATAGTAAAGAATTATTATATTCATCCAATTCGTTTATATTTAAATCTGGTGTACTTAATAATGAATCAACAACTTCAAAATCTCCAAGTTGACAAGCATGAAAGATTTTAGTATAAACCAGTTCTATATTATTGGATTTGACGTTTGCTGAATCATTTACTTGATCATTTGTTGCAGAATAATTATCACTACCGTCGTCATTGAAAGATGGTGGAGTTCCAATATCAGGATCATTCAAAGATAAATTCTGACCATTAATGTTTAGTGATGAAAATAACAGTTCTGTTGATTCTGACATGAATAGATTTAGTCATCGATATAGAATTTCAAATCTATTGAAATGTATTATAGATTGATTAGAATGAAAGATATTATGATTTTATTGTGGCAGAGCTGCTACCAAACCGTTCTAATTATTCACTTTATCTTATAAAGATGATACGAACTGTATTGAGAGAATAAAGATTTAGATCTGACATACAAAATCAATCAATATATGACTTTTTTTACACCAACAATCTAATTGCTTTCATTAATATACCCTCCATCAATTTCCACTTATGCATTTGTGGATATAATCATCAGCTGATAGCTCACTATGTTTAAAGGTGTTAATAATTTAATTATATTCAATTTAACAAAGTATATCGCCACTACAAAAGAATTATTATTAGTGTAGTTTTAGAACCACTTTGAATCCTTCTTGTTCTACAAGTAATACACAATAAGATTTATATAATCCTCTATATCATTAAACGAAGTTTCAGCATTAATCAAAATACAATGTTTTGGAATTATGTCATTTCAAATTGGAATTAAAGATCCTTGTTTTCAACTTCAATTGCAACATCAAATAACCATAGTGGAGAACTTTGTGAACAAATCAACAGAAGATTGCATGACAAGTCATAAGTAATAATTGTGTCACATTATCTGTCTACAGTCTAATAACAAATTTTGATTAATGAGTCAGAGTGATATGCATAAAAAAAGAGAAGAAGCAGCACATCACCACAATCAAGTATTTCCAACAAACAAATTGAAATTGAACCTTTAGAAGAACTAGGATGGAAATAAAAATACAATTGACTGAAATAGCCATTCAAATATAATTTAAGAGCAAAGCAATTTAGTAAAAATAAATCCAATTTTGTTGAAGAAAGTTCGTGTAATACGGATGTGTAATACTTCTATTTATCAAGGACAGGTTTGCAATTACAACAGTATCAACAAGAATAGGAGGAAATGGGAAGACTAATTGAATATGAAGAAGGACAAATCACCAATAATTAGATAGCAACTTTTCATCGTTATCATTAGCTTCATAAAACCTAAAATTGTTATTTCAGCAACCCAACCAGCAGCATTGACAATTGATCAAGCAAACAACACCAGAGATGTATTGAAAGCATCTAGAACTACATCAGCGACTTCCCAATTATCACGTCATAATCATCAAAGAATTGAACAATCAATACACAAACAATTGTTTCAATGGGCTGATAGGTTTTAGTTATGACCTTTAAAAACTCTCGTTTAATTTAATTATTACAATTCCGATCGCTGGTTCAAAATAATGAAAGTAAAGAGTGACGTGAGACTAGTGAAATTTAGCTGATGTGTGAATTGAACCATTTCCCCAGTTTTGGAGTCTACATATTTGGATTTATTTTAATACCCGACAGTTTTTATGACAGTTTTAGTTTATATCACTACTTTATGACTAGAATGAAGTCAGTGGGAACAATTTTAATCATGATGGTAGCTCAGTGGAGTCTAATTATGTATATTTTTTAGATTCTAAATTTTATACAAGGGTATGAACTAAAGGGTCCTAAAACAAAACCGCTACCAATATTTTCGGAGTTCAAATTAGTTTATATAAGCTTTGCAAAATCTATTTAAATTTGCATGTATAGATCCAAATCTACACTCACAATTATGTCACTACAAATAGTTAAATTAGCATTCCAAAATAGTTCAAATCACTGAGTATAAATTAATCAAATAGTTTCTCAAATCCTCACAAAAATTGATATCACTTTTTTTTCATAATCAACCAAAACACACTCAAACTTTGAACTTTAATACATACTACAAAGTTTAAACTTACACATATCAACTAAAAATTTCAATTATATTATAATAATATTCAGATATATACACATCAGTATATCAATCAACTTTAAAATTATACACATATTACAATCAATTTTACTCATATCATAAATTTCAAATTTATACAACTAGAGTATATCACACAACTTTTAAGTTTTATAAAAATTAAAATCAACTTTACTCATATTAAAACTTACTCAAGCTTTGAACTTCAATACATACTACAAAGTTCAAATTTACATATATAAACTAAAAATTTCAATTATATTTTTATAATATTCAGGTATATACACAACAATATATCAATCAACTTTAAAATTATATACATATTACAATCAATTTTACTCATACCATAAATTTCAAATTCATAAACAAGAGTATATCACAGAACTTTTAAGTTTTACAAAAATTAGAATCAACTTTACTCATATTAAAACTTATTCAAACTTTGAACTTCAATACATCCTACAAAGTTTAAACTTACACATATCAACTAAAAATTTCAAATAAATTATAATAATATTCAGATATATACTTATCAGTATATCAATCAATTTTAAAACTATAGACATATTGCAATCAATTTTTTTCATATCATAAATTTCAAACTTATACAACAGGAGTAAAACACACAACTTTAAGTTCCTTAAGAAGTAAAACTAACTTTATTCATATTATATAATCAAAATTTATACTACAGTTACAGTATATTAAATATTTTTTAAAATTTATACAAATCAAAAACTTTAAGTTTCATACATCTACAACTAAGAAGTTTTAAATCTTATACAAATACTACTTTTTAGTTTTAAATTTCATACAACTACAAATTTAAAACAAACTTTTATCAACTACTAAAATGTGTTTCCATCAATCAACTAAAAAAAACAATATTAAAAACTTTTTCACCAAACCATTTAAAAACCACTCAACTAAAAAATCAATTAAAAAAATTCATCAATTAATTTCAGAAATGGACCCAGAAAGTCTTGAAAAATTACAACAAGATTTAACTAGAATTACAGTTTTACATAATAATCAATTATTTGATGCAGGTTGTATATCACCAGTTACAATCATTAGAGATGAATTAAGTGAAACTGGTATTTATGCAAGACCATTTAATTCACAACAACAACAAAAATTAGAATTAGATGACAATCATGGATTAGTTACAAATGTTTTAGAAGATGGTGTTGCAATTAAGGACTTAGAAATTATTGCTTACAAAAACGACTTTGCACCAGGTTTTGGTAAGGAAGAAGATAGAGGAATTGCAGATTTAGCACCAGATACTAATAGAGAAAGAGCAATTGAAATTGATGAAAATGGAGAAACTATTATATTTATGGTTAATGATCAAGTTGAAAAAGTTGCTAAAATTGATTTCGAAAATGAGGATGATTTGGAATCATTAGTAAATAACTCAGACTATGAAGCTTATATTGGAAATTTCAGATCTACCAATTATTTGCCAAGAAGAAGAAAAAACAAATCTAATAAATCAACAAATGAAATTAAATCAAATAAAACAGAAGCTGATTCAAAATGGAATTGTTACAATTTAAATGAAATTGTATCTGATGAAGTTATATTTAGTCCAACTCTGAACAATTCCAATAATGACGAAAATAAAATTGTACCACATAATAAATCTAGTTCTGCTTTACCTAATGAAGAAGATAACAATTTTGTGGTTGTTAATACAAAAGACTACCAAGTCAAGGATTATGGAACTGTCCTTGTGAAGAAGAGGAGAAACGGGTTTAATGCTGCTCAGACCTTAGAATTATTTGATGATGTTTGTAAAGTAGGTTCAAGCAAAAATTTAGAACAAAACAATTCAAGTACAGATGAAACTGCTGATGATAATAATCAATTGAATGAAGATGAAGGAAATGAAAATGCTTCGTTTATTAATGATCATTTAATTACAAGTTCAGATCAAAACCAAGAAAGATTATTTGATGAACTTAACAATCAATTAAAAATAAGTTCAAAAAGAACTAAATTTTTTAAATTTTTGAGAATTTAATAACAATATCGATTATTTTGTGGGATTTTTACCAGAATTTGATATTAGTATTTCACACTAAAGTTTTCAAAGTTTCTTAAAATTGGATAGCCAATTTCATTATTACTAAGTGTTTTCAAGAATCAAAACCATTAACAGTAGAATTAATAACATTAGTTCAATCCATTTTTCATAAATTCAGATAAATTCAAAAATTATGCAAAAAATTATTCACCCTATGGTTTGATTATCGTCAGTAATTATACCTTTAAGAAAATACTCAGTTATCAAAAATCAATATTTTCAACATTTTCAACATTTCAAAATTAACATTTTCAACATTTCAAAATTAACATTTTCAACATTTCAAAATTAACATTTTCAACATTTAAAAATCATCAAATTTTAATTTCATATCATCATCAACATTAGCAATTTTTTAATTACAAATCAAAAAAAGATATCAACAAATTTTTCATTACAGCAACCTTAGACTGGCCACCTATAGTTTCAATAATGGATAAATACCTTTCAGCTACATTTTTAGTTCACAATAATTTTAAGTTTTTAGCGTTTACTTTCATAAGTTAATAAAATCAATTAACTTGATTGTTTTCAAATTTGTAGTTTTCTCTAGTCTTTATCTATTATTAGTATTGTCAGAAGTAAAAGTTCCATAAGTCATTATATATATATAAATTATAGGCCCTCGTAGTCTTGCACTAATCATACATTTTAAATATTAGTCCAAATATATAACCCAAAACTAATAAATTTATCATATTAAGAAAGAATGCCTCTAATTTATTATCCTTACCTTAAATTACTTGGTTACCTGCTGGTCTTCTATCAACCATGTTTACAATTCTGGTAAGAGAAAAAGCTTACTACAATTATGCTACAACTTGAATAATATTCTTATTTTTTTCTTTTATGTGTTTAATTAAATTACATGAAAAGTATATAATAACCTAAATGAATATAAATTTATAAAATAAACCAAATTCTCTTGATTTTATTGAATAAATATAAACCCTTATATTTTTTTTCTTTAAAAATTAGAACATTATAAAAACTCTAAACTTCTTATCTACCTCTTGAAGTAGTTTTAGTATGTTGACCTCTAACTTTTAATCCCCAGAAATGTCTAATACCTCTATGAGATCTAATTTTTTTCAATCTTTCTAAATCATCTCTTAATTTTGATTCTAAATTATTTGCTAAAACATGATAATCTTTACCATCAACTTGATCTTTTTGTCTATTTAAAAACCAAGCTGGGATTTTATAATTAGTTGGATTTTGCATAATTGTAACAATTCTTTCTAATTCTTCTTGAGTTAATTCTCCTGCTCTTTTATGTAAATCAACATCAGCTTTTTTACAAACTAAATTTGAATATCTTCTACCAACACCTCTAATTTTGGTTAAGGCGTACATGATTTTAATTCTACCATCAATATTGGTATTTAATAAACTAAATTAAAAAGTTAGTATTTATTATCAACGAATTTCTGAGATTTTTGGGGGTTGGAACATTGAGATTTGATTTGATTGAAGAGACCTTCGAATGTCCGGGAACAGATTGCGTTCTCTATTTGTTGCAGATGATGCTTAATTGATCTTTAGGCCATCTTATATCTAATTAGTTGTTTATGAAATTTTTCAAAATTATAATGAATTTGACTTGGCTTGACTTGGCTTGACTTATCTTATGTTCATAAATTCTATTCTAGTGAGTTGAATCATCGCCCGTTTGATACTGTTTCTGTGTGATACTGACTGATTAATGATATATATTGTAGTTCTTTAATGGTCTTTCTCCAATCTTTCATAATTAAATTCTTCCCTTCATTTGATTCCAAATCTCATTAAATGACATAATCAATCCTCCAAAATGATCTGTATCTCCATTTATCTTGAAAACATACCGTAAAATATGTTGGAATGAACCTTGTTCTTGAACAACTAATGGCATGTTTGATGATTATATGTATTTGGTTGTTTTATTAAATATTCAGAAGTTCAAATATATCTGAAATATTTCAAATTTTTTGTTAATTAGATTTCTCTCTCTCTTAGTTTTACTATTAGTGAATTTTTTTTCACATACTTAAGAATATTTTAATAACACAAACTATACCTGGGATTGGTAGCACTGGCCAATGTGGTTGTAGCCCTAATGTTTCAGAATTTTATAATCAATATGGCTAGTTTGCAAAAATATGCCGATATCTAATAGTTATACAAATGTAGAGTAGAGTGAAACAAATTCATTAGAATTACTGAATCATTACCATTATAAACCTATATACATGACCTCCTACTTAATTACTATATTTAGCTATAAACCATTCCAAAGCATCTTTTTCAATGAAAATTCTATTAGCTTTTAAAAGATCTCTAACTTCAACATTATCTTTTACTAAAACTCTACCTTTAACTTTAGCTACAGCTTTAGCTTTTTCTCTTTTAGTTAATTTTGAAAGTTCATTATCATTTAAGAAAAATTTTTTTAAACTTTGTTGTAGATTATCTCTTGATGAATCAGTTATAAATAATAAATTTAAATTATTTAAATTATGTGATGATACGAATGATTGAGTTATTTCAAGGTTAGGTTGACCGAAATCACATTGATTTTCAACAACTACTAGATTCCCATTTTTATATTGAGAAGTTAATGCAACTTGAATAGCTTTATTATATATTTTTGAAGGTAAATCAGTACTCCAATCATGATATCCCTTTATAGCATGTGCTTTGATTTCATTATCCATATGAGGTGAATTAGCATCACCTAATCTTGCTCTACCTGAACCCTTTTGTGGTCTTAATTTTTTATTTGAATAAGGTGAATCTGATTTTTGTATAACGTAGTTGGATCCAACTCTAGAACAATCGGCTTCGTAAACTACTGCACTCCATAATAAATCTCTTCTTGTTGGTGTATGAGTATTGAAAAATGTGTGTGGTAATGGGATAAATTGAATAGGTTCGAGGTTTGGGAATGAACGTAATTGGGCTAATGTATATTTTGGTGGTTGTGATATTTTCAATGTTGATGATGTGGCGGTGGTGGGTATTGTTGATGTGGTGGTTGCTAATGTTGTGATTGGTGTAGCTTCTGTAGCTAGTCTTCGTATCGACTGCCTAAACATTTTTTGATGTGATTGTAAATTGTGAAATATGTCTTCTTTAAATTGATCTAAAGTTCGGGTATTTTTTTAATTTGGTTGTAAAAAAAAAGTAGTTTCGCGATTACCAGAAAGAAGACACATTAATGAGACACTAAAAATTTATATCATTCAAGTTTCATATATTAAAATCATTACTAGTCTAAACAGAATTATTTACATCATCATTATTATTATTATTGTCCTTTTTGTCATAATTTTTAGGTGGTGGTTTTGGTGGTTCAGGAGTATCTTCATCATCACTACCTATTATAAAATCATCTAAAGGTACATAATTTGGATTGAGCTTATTGTTATTGGTTTTACCACTTATTTTATTGAATGCTTTTGTTATAAATCCACCTTCATCCTTATGTAGGTTTTCTTCTATATCTTCTTCAAATGTATCTAATTGATCTGCCCATTGAACATTTTTCTTTTTGTTTGTTGTTGATTTTTTAATTATTGATGATGGTCTTGATCTATATGATGCGTATAATATATATATACCCCATATTACTATGACTATTACTGCCAATTGTATTAATCTTGTTATTTTATTGCTTGTTGGTTCTTCTGTGGTGGTGGTGCTGGTTGTTGATGATGATGATGAAGAAGAAGTTATTGAGTCTGTTGTAGTTGTAGTTGAGTTTGATTGGGTTGGTTGTTCTTCTGTTTCTTCAAGAGAATGTTGATCTTCTTCTTGTTCTACTCCTTTTCTATGTACACCTAATGGATAAGTAATAATTTGATTTTCTTTCTCATCATAATTATCAGTTATTAAATCAATTAATGCTCTTGAAACATCAGGTAAATCATAAGGTACCATATGACTTGAATTATAAATATTTATAAATGTTATATTTCTTTCTTGTAAATAACTTCCAACTTTTGAATTATCATGAATCCAATCTAATTGTGAATCTTTATTTTCAAAACCTATTTGACCATTCCATTCTAATTTCATTAAATATTGCATTACACCTTGAGAATTACATATAATATCATTAGCACCATTAAATAATATTATTGGAATATGTTTAACTAAATCTGGAATTTTATGAACTGATGGAAACAGATGTCTTGCATTAAAATTTCTACTAACTCTTCCAGTACATTCATGCCAAGTTCTTAATTGTTTTAAATTTAAATCATGTTTAACATCATTATCATTTAAAAATGGATTAACATATTTTAATTCCATTGGCCAATTCATACCACAATAAGGCCAAGAATCTCTTAATGTATAATCATACATATTTATACATTTTTGATCATCATTTGCCAGTTGATTTAAAGTATATTCTAATAATTTTGTTAATATACCTTCACAAATTGATGAATCAATTTCTGCAGGATTTATTTCATCATCATTAAAATGATTATCTATTTTATCAATTATTTTTTGACATTGTTCTTGTTGATTTAATAATTCTAAGATTTTAGGATGTGATGAATCAATTAATTTATTTTCAATAAAAAATGGTAAATAACTTAAACTTTGTTCATTAGGAGAAACCCAACCATTACCAATTAATAAACCTTTTAATTTATAGGTCTTATCTTGTTCATCTTCTTTTAAATTTTGATTTCTTTTAATAATATAATCTGCAATATAAGGAATATATTGTCCAGCATATGATTCACCAGCAAGATAAATATCATTTTCTAAATCCTGAGGGAATACTTCATAATATTTTTCCATAAATTTTAAAAAATAAAAAGCCATATCATCTAAATCATGTAAATATTTATCTTGATCAGTATAACTAAACCCAGTACCAGCAGGTTGATCAACAAATATAATATCACCACTTTTATGCCATGTACCATTATTTAAAGTTACTTGTTTATCTTTATTAATTCTAAAAGGACCAATTTCTAATAATGCCCCATCCATTGATGAACAACCAGGTCCACCATTAAGCCAAAATATAGTTCTTTTATTATTTAAATCTGATTTTTTAGAATCAATAAATTTCCAAAAATAATAATTTGTATTATTTTCAGGAAATAATTCCAATTGTCCTGAATACATTAAAGGTTTATAATCATCATCAATATTATTCAAACCAGGTAAATTTGTAACTAAATATTGTTTTGTTGGATCTGAATTAATACCTTCTTTTGGAGATATAGCCAAAATAGTCGTTATAAATATACATATAAATAAATAAAATGAATTATGAAACATATTTAATTAGTAGATGAAATTCATAAATATAAAAACTTAATAATAATAATGATAATGAAATGAAATAATTAAATAGTGCCTGTATTTCTTTTTGTATGTATGTAATGTATATATATATATATATTAATAATGGGATATAATGAATATGAGAATATATATGAATAAATAATAAAACTGCCTTTTTAATAATGATTATTTGAATTGAATTTTTGGAGTTGAATTATAAAAAATGTTGTTGATAAACTTAAATTTAAAGTTGATGAATTTGAAAAGTTTAATATTAAATAAATCAATTGTTTTAATTTCAAAGTTATTAATATTAATATTTGGGCAATGATTATAAATTATTATTATTAAGTTAAAATATAAATCCTAATTTATTAATTATTATAATTATCTTGTTTTAAATAAAGTATATTGATTAAAAAATAATAACTTCAAATAATTAATATTTAATAATAAATATTATTTTACTCAACATGGTAAAATAGTGTAAAATATTAAATATTAATATTATTTTATAGGCCTCTATATAATCATTAAAAAAATTTAATATTCGTAACTGAAATTTTATAATTGAATTCCAATGCTACCAAATTACATTTTTAGTTTAATTACATAATTTTTAATTTTTTGACACATATTAAGAAATAAAAATGTCATTTATTTCTTGAATAATCTATTTATTAATAGTTATTTAGATTTGTTTTTATATTATAATGTTCATAAGCCAAGCCATGATATCAGTTAATTTTATATAATCAGGTATACAAACGTCAGGATAAATTTCAATAAAATCTATATGATTTATTTATTGATAAATCCCTGACTTTATTTTTAAGAAGAATTGCAGAAAAATGATTTGATTTTTGACTTAACATATCCGATAATAATTATTATAAAATTTCTTATGTCAAATTGAAAACATACATTATAATATATCTTAATTTATTACAAAAACTCTTAAAATATGGAAAAACTTCAAGCTAATGTTTATCCATATTTATCCAAATCCTAGAAATGATTCTTATTATATTACAAATTTTATAATAAAAAACAGGAGATTAGTATTACAATAATTAATTATTATTATTTTATTAGTACCTTAAATAATATCGGATAATGATTATAATATTTCTCGTAAAATTTATTCCGATAATATATATAAATTTTTCTTTTTACTACTCTCAATTTTATCAACTTATATCCAATATTATTATTTTTTTTATTTCCATTTTAAAATCTATATATTCTCTAACTGATGTATCTATAAAATATTAAATAATAAGCTAACAATTAATAAACTACTAATTAATAATAATTTTTTAACAGTTAATGATTTTTCATTTATATTTCCTAATATTTCAATTTTAATACCATTTGATGTACTATTTATTGAACGAGTTATTGAATTTGAATTAGTACTAGATGATTGTGAATTTGAATTTGAATTTGAATTTGATTGAGAATTGGTTGATGTTAATGTAGGTGCTGACCAAATTGATTGACTACCTGTAAACCCCCATTGATTAAATGTTGCTGAATTTGTATTTGAATTTGAATTTATGACTGAGTTTGTTTGTGAAGTTTGAGAAACTGTATTTGATTGTGTTGATTGTGTTAATGTAGATTGTTGTGAATTTTGTGAGTTAATTATTGTTGAATCAGTAGATGATGTAGTAGTTCCTATATTTTGACTTGATGGAGTCCACCAAATTGTAGTTGAACCTTGTATAGTATTAGAAATTTGACTTTGTACTTGTTCTGATTGTTGTTGTTGAGTAGTTTGAGTATTTACTAGACTTTGAGTATTTGAAGCACTATTAACATTATTTGAAGTATTTACAATTGTTGTATCTTGATTAGAATTTGTAGTTGAAGCTTCATTATTATTACCACCACCAATATTATTATTTGCACTTCCATCTAATCCACCTAAATTTGCAGCATTAATAATAGTTATAATTGATAAACAACTTAATAGATTATATTTAATTAACATATTGATTGATTTGTTATTTGATTTTGATAGTTGATGGAATTTTTGGTTGTAAATAAAAAAAGTGAAGATAAAGATCTTATATACTTTTTAAAAATCATATTTCTTTTTTGTAACAATCCCTTTTCATGACATATATTGACATATTGTATTGCATCATTAATTAAATCTCATTTATTACTTAGTAGTATAGTAAAGTATCATAATTAGATCAACCAGCCATGTTTTGATTTTGTTGCATAATTATTTTTCTTTAGTGCTATATTAGAGTCACAAAATCAAATTTTCATATATCCGAACTAAAAATCAACCAGCATAAATCATAAATAGGATCATTACTACAATAAAAATAAAATTTAATGATGCAATGTTTTTATATTGTCTATATTAAACTATTTATTAAATCATAGCATTTATCAATAGCACATTCAATATCTGATTCAAATAATTCAATAATTTTATTTAATTTCTTAACAATAAAATTAATATATTTTTCATTATTATCATCACTTAATTTTTGTAAAATTAATAATTGACTTAAATAATTATCTTGTTCTAACAATTCTTCGTCTTGATCATCATCTTCTTCTTCTTCTAGTGTGGATTGTAGTACTGGTGATACACTTCTAACTAATCCATATGCAACTGATATACATTCTTTTAAATGATTTGAATTTTGAGAATTAATTGATTTTTGTAAATTTTCTAAAATTAATAATTCTGTTTGTCTTTTAATAAAAGTAAATGATGTATCCCTTGATGGTGATAATGGTGGTAATAAAGGTATATCTAAATAAAATAATTCTGTGTTGGTGGTGGAACTTGATTTACTGGGTGTTATTGGAATATCTATTTGTTGTTGTTGTTCTATAATATCTAATTTTGAATAAATTTGTTTTCTAAATGATTTGTTGTTGTAGTTAGTTGTATAATTTAAAATGGGTACTTTCTTTAAATCTGAAAATTGATGATAATTGTGAATTTTAAAGTTGATTAAGATGTTTTTATTTGTTGATGGTAATATATTCTTTATAGCTATAGTTTGTTTTGAAGAATTTATTGGTATCATTGATCCATTACTTTCAATAGATGAAATTTGAATACCTTCATCAGTGTTGATAGATAATTTAAGATTTGGTATACATATTTTTTGATATACTTCTTTAATAAGTGATTCAATTGATTTTAAAACTTCTTCATAATCTTCAAATCTTATTATTGATTCATTACCATATTGGAAAGGTGACACTAATGAAAGTTGATTTAATGATTCTGTATATTTCCCAATTTTTAAAACACTTATTGAAAAATTATCTCTCAAATGGGAATCAAGTTTTAATGATTCATTAACATCTTCTTTATAACTTCCACAATTAACTATTAATACTTCATTTATTGAAGATTCAGTATTTCCCAAAAATGGATATAATGTATTTAATTTATTTAAAGTAATTTGAATTTCTTGATTAGTTGATTTAAATTGATTTGGAATTATTGAAATTTCATTAATTAAATCTTGCCAACCATCCCAATTAGCTTCAATACTACCAATAAAAGAACCAGTAGCACATGGAGATCTATTCCCATCAACTCCTACTAATATTAAAGATAATTTATCATTATTTCTTAAACTTCCCAATATTTTATATAAAAAGTCTTGTAACCAATATTTATAATCTTGATTTGACATCCAAGATTTATTATATAATGGTAATGCAACTACTAGGTTTAATGGTAAATTTAAAGGTGGTGGTAGTAACTTTGTAATATATAAATTTGAAATTGAACCACCACAACTTATTGAATTATTAAATCTAATTAAATTTTGTGGTATCATAAATTCATTTTGTAAATCTATCCAACAGGTACTTGTAAATTGAAATAAATTAGTTAATGGATCTTGTTGTTTTAATACTTGAATTAAAATATTTTCCCACTTTTCAATTATTATTGAATTTTGATGATAAATATATAATTCAGGTAATGAACTTTCTGATAAATTTAAATTTAATACTCCATCATTGGAAAGATTTAATGAACATAAATCTTCTTCTATTGATATCATTCCAGCTAAATTATCATCATTATAAAATAATAAATAGTTTTTGAATAAATAAATTACTGAATCATCCCATATTTCTCCATTAATACTGATTTTTAATTTATCAAATATTATTAATTCCCCCAATTCTTTATTTAATTGTAATTTTTTTTTCAAATGATTTGAAATTTTAGTTTTTAGTTGGTACTCAGATAAATTAAATTGATTTGATGAATCATTATAAATCATTGGTGGCTTTATATTAAAAATATAACTTATTTCATTATTTTCATTTAATCTTACATTTGATGTCTCACTAATACATGAAATATTTGGAGTATATAATTCTGAATCTTTGGTGGTTGGTTGAGGTAAAGTAAATAAAGATTTTGATTCATTTGAAAAAATATCACTTTCTGTTCTATTAAATGTGGGAGTTATTATCGAAGTGGTAGTGGTTGATATGGAAGAAGTATTCGAAGTATGAGGTTCTAAAAATGGATTTTCTTCATCAAAACTATTTTCAGTACTTAATGATAAAATATTTTCAATTATTGTTTGATGTATTTCATTATCTGCTATTTTTGTAGGTAATTTACATATATTGCAAATTGGTAAATTTTTTAAATTTGATTTATCTATTAATAAAGTAAAACAATCTTTATGGCATGTATGTTCACATTCTAATTCCAATATAACTTCTCCAGGTAATGTTAAATGTAAAGAATCATGACAAAAGCAACATTTATTTTCATTAAAATTCTTATGTATCTTAGTACTGCTTTTTGGTGGAATGGGACTTGTTTCAGTTATTACTGTATCTGGTGATGAATAATGTTGGAAAGACATTGATGATGATGAAGTTAATGTTGGAGTTGTGAAACCATACAGTTGTTTTGATGAAGTTGAAGAATTTGGAGTGAAAATTGGGGACTGCATTGAATATGAATTTGTATTTGGAGTATTTGGTGATATATCATAACTTGAATGTGATTTTTTAAATGGTGATGTTTTAAGTTTTGTTATTATTGAAGACCTTCTTCTTTTTGGAGTTGACATTGATATATTATTTACAAGTTAATTGAAGTATTAATGAAAAGTTAATAATTGAATCAAATCAATTTTATAAAAATAAGACATTGTTACCATTATATATTTTAATATATGAAACTCATTCATAAGTTTGATCCCCTAATTAATATCTTTAACTTCCTTTGTAACAATGAAACAAATATTTACCAGTTAAAAATATGAAATTTTGAAGTTTACCATAATTAACATATACTAATAAAACTTTAAACTGAAGTTATTAAGGATTTATAATTATTGAAGCCATATCTAAATATTAGTAGATTTGCATAATAATTATTATAATTCTGACTTAAAGAAAATAAATCTTGTCATATTGAACCTCATGTATCAAATCAAATTATTATAATTCGATGTAAAAATTAAAATTGATTAACTATTATTATTTGTGTAATAATAAATGATTAACACAAATAAAGTAACATGCATCAATTACTAAAAAGGATACATGTAAAATGTAGTTAATTAATTACATTGATAAGGGAAATAAGAAACAATGCAATTCAATTATCATATGAATTTGTTAGTTTTATATAGCAAAATTGAATTAATGGAAAAATAAAATCATGTATAAGTCATATTTCCAATTGTTTATAATTGAGAGTAGTTTGATTTTAAACTTGTAACTGAAAACTATTTACAAATTTTATTCAGATTAAAAGAGATTAAATAATAAACTACGATCTTTCAATTAGATGAAACATTTAAAAAACGTGTAACAAACTATCAACCGGAAAGCAAAAGTAAAATCGTAAGAAAGTTTAATGTAAATTATTATTATTATTTTATGTATAAGTTATATGTTTTAAATTAATCTCTTTACAATAATTTATTTATCCATTTTTTTCTTTATTTTTCCATTTCATCTTACATATTTAATTTAATTTAATTACAACTTTAATGAACTACTGATATCACAAGTTACATTAATATATTTAATTATGTCAAAAGTAAAACTTGGGGTTCAGAACAATTTTATTACTCTCAAAATTTACACTTAAATTCTTTTATAAATTATAAATTATAAATAAAAAAGGGGTGTTTCAGATTTCATTAATTCAAAAAAAAAAACTGTTGAAATAATTTACATCAAAAACTTTAAATTTTAAACTAATGAAATTTTGTCAAAAAGGTCAAAAATTTCTTTTTGAATTTATATTGTTTTTAAAGACGTTTCATATTCGAATAGTTGCTTTTTTTGCAACTGCTTATTGAGAAAAGTTTATTCACTCAACGGGGGATCTTGGAGTTATTTACATCTAGTTTTGTAATTTTATAATAATTTATAATAAATAAATACGAAATATTATTTAAATTACTATTTATTATAATATCATGTGAATGAAGGAAATTTATTTCTAGTACAATCTTTAGTTTCATCAATGTTCATAATTTTTTACACATACTAATTTCTTCGGTACATTAAAAATTTTGGTTATTTTTACCGTAATATTTATTTAGTCATATAAATTTAAATTTCAATCGTCAATAGATACTTGACTACCATATTAGTTGAATCTCTTACAAGATCGAAATTGAAATGACGATGTAAAATAAAAATAATTTTAATCATTTATTTTCATATACGATTTATTTTAATATCTACTTTGATACCAAATTTTTTTCAACTTTGTCTACCTAAAAACTTTATTTAGCCTTGCTTCGACTTTTAAAACTTTAAACAGCCTTCACACTTTAAACCCTACCTTTGTACAAGTACGATTAAAAGTTTTACCCGCAAATGACCATGCGTGCGGGAATCTAACCATGAAATTTTCAAAAATTTCGCATTAGATTGTGCTGATACGTCAAAGTTGATTTTTGTACCTATTTCGTAACCACATATAAATCAAAGAAAATTTAACAAAACAAGTTAATTTTGAGACTTTTCTATGTTACGATCTTTTCTTGAATTTTAACTTCACATATTTCCGAAAGTTGTTGGAAAGTTTTAGCGTATTAAATTAAGATTGAATTACTATCATAAAAATATGAATAATATGTTTATACAATATTATTAGGGTCAAATTGATGAAAACGTAATGAAAATCCAATTCTCTAAATTTTTGAAAGTCAAATGTACTTGAATCAGCCTCAACTTGAAATTACTGAAAAAATTTTTATTGTGTCTAAAACTTTAATTTGAAAAATTTTTAAAATCACATAAAAAAATTTTAGTTAGTCGTATCTGCAACAAATACAAATACCCAAATAAAGTTAAAAAATATACAACTAAAAAATATCATACCGTAACTTAAAAGGTACTGATACGTAAATCAAGATCTAGGAGATCATAATTTTTCGTAATAAACTTATAATAATATTTTCAAATTTGTTTACTTTTTGAATTTTATTTTATTATCTTGTGCGATATTATTTAGATCAAACATGAAACAAATTTGAAATATAATAAATTTTTTTCACTAAATTTTTAGACACCTGTGGGGTAGATTATTATTATAATTTGCCGTATACGGGTTTGTTTTGATCTTGTCATATATTATTTACATCGCCAATTGCAGATACGATTTAAGGCAGTTTTGATCCATTCAAGATCCTTTTTTTTTAAGACTTTAGTCATGTTTTGAAAATATTTAGTTATCTCCGAGCTAATTTTAATCGATACTTAGTTACCGTCTAAATTGTTTGGTTTTCTACTTGACGATTTGTCGAAAAAGATGAGTATTCCAGTTACCCCATTTTGACGTTTCAAAATTAGGTCTAGATGCAAAATTTATTGGGGTTCAATTCAATCTCGAATCTGAGACGAGTTTGATTCATATGTCATACCACTCCTTTCAACTTTGTTTGACGAGCAGCTTTTTCCACAAATTGGAAAGATTCACAAATCTACAAGAATCATCACAAAACATTACACTACTCAAAAATTAGACGGTCAAATTTAATCTTTCGTAAGTTCAGATTCCTCAACTTGCATATTTAAATCACCAATTGTACAATGTTTAAAATAGTTTAAAGTACAAAAGTAGGAGCTAAAGCAGAATTGAGTAAATATAAATATTCTAGATTCAAAGCCTTTTCATTGACTGTAAATAATTCTTTTAAAATATTGAGAAGTTACTTATTTTAAAAGTAAATGATGACCAACTCTTACGACAGTACCGTCCAAGATATGTAACCATTTAACTAATCTATCAAAATCTCCATCTTCAATAGCTTCATTCAATCCAGGTAAATTTTGACCAGCTAAAAAAATTAAAGTTAGTATATTAAATTCTAGATTTGCAAAATTAACACTTTTTTATACATACCATAACCAGTATATCTACCACTAGCAAATACAATATGTTTAAACCAAGGTCTAGTATGTAATCCCTTTGAATACAAAAAGTTTCTTTCAAAATATTGTAAACCCTTATTATGACCTTTAATTTGTAAATAAAGTTTAATTCTTTTCCAAAATGGTAATTCATCTTTGTGTTCAAATTTTGATTGTAAACTTTGAGATTCAAAATCATACTGTTCAGTTACATTTGCTAAAAATTTTAATGATTTTTGAGTATGCTTGAGTAAATCTTTTAAGGTTCTGTTATCGTGATGATGATTTACATCTTCACTTTCATGAGTTATTCCCATTTGCATTTGTTTACATATTGGAGTAACAAATTCACCACTTGTAATTTCTTTCATATAATTATATTCTTTTAAATCGAATTTTGGATGTGATTTAATTTTCTCATTTAACCATTTCTTTGGTACTTTATGAATCGTTTCATTATAATAAGCTAATAAACCCTTTGCATAATCATTTAAATTAAAATGAATTAATTCTCTTTCACTTAATTCTAAAGCCAATAATGCTAAATATTTTGCAGCAACATTATGATAAACAAATCCTTTATCTCCAAATTTCTCCATCCAATGATAAGAATCATAATTAGAATGATAATGATATATAGGGTCTTTTTTACCACCACTAAATCCTAAATCAAATGATGGAATACCTAAATGTTCTAAAAATACCGTATAATCTGATCCACTACCTAAAGTTGGAATATATTTATGATTTTTAGTGTAATGCTCATATAAACTACCACCTTCTGGATAATCTATCTTTTTAGCGGTTTCTAATAATAAATCATTTAATACTGGTGAGGAATTTAATTTTAAATTTTTACCACTAGTGGCAACATCAACATTTAAATATGCAACCACTTCCTTTTGATACTTCTTAGCAAAGTATTCTCCACTTTCCGAACTACCAATTAGACCCTGTTCTTCACCATCATATGAGTTTAAAACAATAGTACGTTTGAATTTATGACCAGCTTTCTTCAAATCACCTAATGCCCGTGCAATTTCAACCAAACTAGCACTTCCAGAATTTGGATCTCCTGCACCACCTTTAATCCAAGCATCTCTGTGATTACCAATAATTATAACTTCATTTGACTTCTCACCTTTAATTTCTCCATAAACATTCCATATAGTAGTATAATTAAAATCTTGTAAAGAATATAAATTTAATTCATATTTTGAAGGACCAGTAGTATAGTTAAACCCATCTAGTTCACCTTTAAACCCTTGTATTGATTTACCATAGCCATTTAATTTATGTAAAATTGGTTTAACTTCACGATATGATATAGGTAAAACCGGAATTTTTCCAATACTTGAATGTGGATCTTGTCTTTCAACACCTGGTTTGGAGGCATATCCGGGAGTTGTAGGATCACCTGGAGCTGCACCTTCACCTCCTAAAAATTGAACACTACCTCTTTGAACTGAACTTTCTTGTCTTGCTGGTCCTTCTGGATATTGTTTATAACCATTAGCTGGTGTTATTCCATTATCATCACCTGGATCTGAGTATATTAATACACCAATTGCTCCTTCATCTTGAGCAAATTTAACTTTTAAACCACGGAATATACCTCCATAACGTACAACAACAATTTTACCTTTTACATCAACACCATTTTCTTTTAATAACTCAAAATCTTTTTTGGTTCCATAGTTAGCATAGATATATTGACCAGTAACATTTCCATTAGCTCCATATCCCAAGAAAGTCGGAACAGTATCATTTCCTTTTGTAGTTGGATCTTCATCAATAACATCTTCTTTTAATGGTGCAGTATATACAACTTCTCCTTTTGAATTTAATAATTTTAAATCATGCTCTTTTGGGAAACTAAGGTACACTTCATATGGGTCTAAAGTTGTATCAAAACCATATTCTTGAAATTTTTCTTGTGTCCATTCAACTAAATGATAATTTGTTCCAGCTAAATGGGCTTCTGCTGTGTAAATTTTTGACCAATTACTTGCTAAATTAGTTTCAAGTGAATCTAAAACAATTTTCTCTGGATTTAATTTCGGTGAATTATTGCTAAATACTGAAATTGATATGTTGAATAAGTTAAAGTAAAATAAAATACCAATTGCTGAAATCCAAGCTATCCATTTCAAACCTTTACCGTTGTTTCTGGCTTTGGGAGCCTTGTAAATATTAATCTTTTCATCCATTCTAAATTTGTTAGTTAATGAAAAAGTGATTCAAAAGCACTTGTGAGCTGAAAGTTAACAAGGATGGATTTATAAAATATTGATGAAATTATGCTTTTTTTTTAAATATAATAGTGGTGGCTCGAAATATTTCAAAAGGAATTAATACGGAATTAATTGGTAGTGCAGTCTCTTTTTACTTATCTTATCGCTTACTTTAACTTTTGTGCCGTGTCAAGGAATTTACTTATCTGACATATTTTGTGTCAAAATTCAAACTTTGACATATTTTAACTTTCCTTTAGTTAGAGTTAGAACTACATGTTTATACAATTCAATATTAAACTCTAATAATTAATCTCTATTGTCTAATGTACTTAACTTTATATTCTCTATTCAACTATTTGTTTTACAAGATCATCAATTGATTCTCTTAAAGTATAATATTTTTCAATTCCTAAAATTTCTTTACTTCTTGAATCATTCGGTGGAACAAATTCACTTTCTGGCATTGGTTCCAAAGTAGGTAACTTATCTTTATATTGTGGGAAATCTGATTTGATTATAGATAAAATATTTGGAGTAGTTAATTTAAATGCTTCAACTAAAAGTCTTTGATTTGATGCCTTTGGATTATTTAATACAGCAACATGAGCTTTTGCGGCATCTCTTACATCAACACCACCAGTTGCTAATTCTGGTACATAACTATCTTTATTTAATTTTAATAAATCTCCAACTGTTTTTGTAGTTGATGGTAATTTATCCAAATTAATTTCTTCTTGAAATACAACTGGACCAGTCAAGAAAGCAGGTAAAATTGAAACAAGATCAAATTTTGGTTTTTGTTCTTTAATATGTTTTGCAAATAATTTTTCACCTTCAATTTTTGATACAATATATGACATGAAACGATCATGTTTACCTGCTTCATATGGGACATTTGACCAAGCTTCTGGATCATCAATATAATGTTTATTTACGCTAAATAATTCAGGAGGTGAAATCATTGCCGATGATGAACTAGTATAAATGACTCTTTCAATTTGATGACCATGTTTTGTTATTGAATGTAAAGTATTTTCAACTAAATAATTACTTTGTTTCAACACTTTATTTTCCAATTCTTCTGGTTCAACAGTTGAAAAATCAGTGATTGCTGCACTTGCAATAAAATATTTAGCTTCTTTATGTTGTTTTAATACATAATCTAAAGCTCCATGTTCTGCATAATTTTCAACAACTTCAGTTTGTAAATAAGGATGTGCAAATAATTTAATTAAATCCATAGCTGCAATTTGTGAACGAGCAGTTGCAACTACTTTATATTCATTTTTTAATAATTCAGCAATTATATGTTGACCTAAATAACCAGTACCACCAGTAATGATAACCGTTTCAGACATTGTTGTGGTATTATGAGAATTGAATAATTTGAAATTGATTAATTGACTTTTAATTTTAATTTATCAAAAAGATATGAAATTTTCATTCTCTAAACGGCACAAAATCTATGAATTTCTGAAGTTGATTTTATTATTATTATGTAGATAATTTGTTAATGCACAATGTAATAAATTAAAATTATATAATGTAACTGCCATATTTGATGTCTTTGATGTATTTTTTTTTTTTTCCTTGAAAGCATAAGGGAGATGGATTTACCAATAGATCTTCTTTTTGTTCAAGCAGCGAGTCCTTTAACTGTTAAGTAATATCCAATGTAGATTAGGTCATAAAAATTATTTGGAGATTTCTCTACTTTTGATGTTTTAGGTAATGAAAATAAATTAGTCACATGTTAATAACGGTGACAGGTAGTATTTAGAGTCCAGGTCAACACCATTTTCATTCCAACTTTCACCTTTTTTGGATACTTTAGGTATTACTTTTGATGTCCAACTGTTAATTATATTCAGTGAAATAGGTCTCAGATTTATTAGTTCCATCATATTCTGTATTTTTTGTGTCTGAACCATATTTTTTTTTCTGCATTTTCTGAGACATTTCCAACATGATAAACATTTTGGCTTCTAGGTTCTATACTACGATCGGTGCTAAACTGTTAAGACCTATAATTAGTGTACTACAATGACTTGAGAAACTTTCAATTCTGACAGTTTCGTTTATAGATAGAGAGATAGAGAAAACTACAACTTTGTAAACAATCAAGTTGGTTGATTTTATTAACTTATAAATGTAAAAGCTAAAAATTTAAGAAAAATATTGTGAATTAAAAATGTAGCTGAAAGGTATTTATCCATTATTGAAACTATAGGTGGCCAGTCTAAGGTTGTTGTAATGAAAATTTCGTTGACATCTTTACTTTGATTTATTATTGAAAAATTGCTAATGTTGATGATGGTAAAATATTAAAAGTTGATGAATTTTTAAATGTTGAAAATGTTGATTTTTAAATGTTGAATATGTTAATTTTGAATTGTTGAAAATGTTAATTTTTAATAATTGTATATTTTCTTTAAAATATAATTACTGACAATAATTAAGTGATAGGGTGAATAATTCTTTGCATAAATGTTGAATTTATCTGAATTTATGAAAATTGGATTGACCTAATGTTATTAATTCTACTATTAATGGTATTGATTCTTGAAAAGACTTAGTAATAATGAAGTTGGTTATCCAATTTTTAGAAGCTTTGAAAACTTTAGTGTGAAGTACTAATATCAAATTCTGGTAAAAATCCCACAAAATAATCGATATTGTTATTAAAGTCTCAAAAATTTAAAAAATTTAGTTCTTTTTGAACTTATTTTTAATTGATTGTTAAGTTCATCAAATAATCTTTCTTGTTCTTGATCTGAACTTGTAATTAAATTATCATTAATAAACGCAGCATTTTCATTTCCTTCATCTTCATTTAATTGATTATTATCATCAGCACTTTCATCTGTACTTGAATTATTTTGCTCTAAATTTTTGCTTGAACCTACTTTACAAACATTATCAAATAATTCTAAGGTCTGAGCAGCATTAAACCCGTTTCTCCTCTTCTTCACAAGGACAGTTCCATAATCCTTGACTTGGTAGTCTTTTGTATTAACAACCACAAAATTGTTATCTTCTTCATTAGGTAAAGCAGAACTAGATATAGTATGTGGTACAATTTTATTTTCATCATTATTGAAATTGTTCAGATTTGGACTAAATATAACTTCATCAGATACAATTTCATTTAAATTGTAACAATTCCATTCTGAATCAGCTTCTGTTTTATTTGAATTAGCTTCACTTGATGATTTATTAGATTTGTTTTTTCTTCTTCTTGGTAAATAATTGGTAGATCTGAAATTTCCAATATAAGCTTCATAATCTGAGTTATTTACTAATGATTCCAAATCATCCTCATTTTCGAAATCAATTTTAGCAACTTTTTCAACTTGATCATTAACCATAAATTTAATAGTTTCTCCATTTTCATCAATTTCAATTGCTCTTTCTCTATTAGTATCTGGTGCTGAATCTGCAATTCCTCTATCTTCTTCCTTACCAAAACCTGGTGCAAAGTCGTTTTTGTAAGCAATAATTTCTAATTCCTTAATTGCAACACCATCTTCTAAAACATTTGTAACAATTCCATGATTGTCATCGAATTCTAATTTTTGTTGTTGTTGTGAATTAAATGGTCTTGCATAAATACCAGTTTCACTTAATTCATCTCTAATGATTGTAACTGGTGATATACAACCTGCATCAAATAATTGATTATTATGTAAAACTGTGATTCTAGTTAAATCTTGTTGTAATTTTTCAAGACTTTCTGGGTCCATTTCTGAAATTAATTGATGAATTTTTTTAATTGATTTTTTAATTGAGTGGTTTTTGAATGGTTTGGTGAAAAAGTTTTTAATAATGTTTTTTTTAGTTGATTGATGGAAACACATTTTAGTAGTTGATAAAAGTTTGTTTTAAATTTATAGTTGTATGAAATTTAAAACTAAAAAGTAGTATTTGTATAAGATCAAAACTTCTAAGTTGTAGATGTATGAAACTTAAATTTTTGATTTGTATAAATTTTAAAAAAAATTTAATATATTGTAGCTGTAGTATAAAGATTATATAATATGAGTAAAGTTAGTTTTACTTCTTAAGGAACTTAAAGTTGTGTGTTTTACTCCTGTTGTATAAATTTGAAATTTATGATATGAGTAAAATTGATTGTAATATGTATATAATTTTAAAGTTGATTGATATACTGATGTGTATATATCTGAATATTATTATAATATAATTGAAATTTTTAGTTGATATGTGTAAATTTGAACTTTGTAGTATGTATTGAAGTTCAAAGCTTGAGTAAGTTTTAATTAATTTTTATAAATTTTAAAAGCTGTGTGATATACTCTAGTTGTATAAATTTGAAATTTATGATATGAGTAAAATTGATTGTAATATGTGTATAATTTTAAAGTGGATTGATATACTGATAAGTATATATCTGAATATTATTATAATATAATTGAAATTTATAATTATAATTGGAATTTGTAATGAATATGTGTAAATTTAAACTTTGTAGTATGTGTTAAAGTTTAAAGTTTGAGTAAGTTTTGGTTGATTATAAAAAAAAGTGATATAAATTTTTGTGAGGATTTGAGAAACCTTTTGATTATTTTATACCTCAGTGATTTGTACTTTTTTGAAATGCCGGTATTTTGATTTGTAGTGAAATAATTGAGTGTAAAATCGGATCTAAACATGCATATTTGATAGATCTTGCAATGCTAATTTGAACTAATTTGAACCCCTCACAATATTGGTAGCGGTTTTGTTTCAGGACCCTTTAGCTCATACTCTTGCTTAAAATTTATAATCTGAAATATATAAATAATTAGACTCCTCTGAGCTACCAGAAAAGATTCAACTGTCCCACTGACTGCATTCGAGTCATAATGTAGTAAATATGAATCGTAATTGTCATGAAAATGGTTAGGTATTGAGAAAAACCCAAATATGTAGACACCAAAAACTGGGAAATAATTCAACTCAAACATCATTTACAATTTTTACTAGCTCACGTCAATCTAGTCTTCCACTATTACGAACCAACAAATGAGATTGTAATATTTATAATGAATGAAATGTAATTTAAAGGTCATAACTAAAACCAGTCATCCCATTGAAATAGTTCTTTGTGTATTGTTTGTTCAATTCTTTGATGATTATGACGTGATAACTGAAAATTCAGTGATGTTGATTTGGACGCTTTCAGTACTTCTTTGGATGGTCGTTTAATTGATTGTCACTGCTGCTGGTTGGGTTGTTGATGTAAAAAATTTAGGTTTTTGTAAAACTAATGATTGTGATGTAACGTTGCAATCAAATTAATTGTAATTTGCTCTAGTTTGTCTTCATTTGCACTTTTTTTTTGTTTTCATTGATACTGTTGTAAGTGCGATTGTAATTTCTGATATGATGAATAGAACTAATAGTCATCGACAATTCAATAACTTCCTCTTTAAAATTGAGTTTTATATTCACTGAAAATCTCTAATTTTCGGCTACTTCTGTCATTTGTACTATTGCTACCGTTTCAATTCTTTGAATAAACCAACGATAGTATTAATTTCTAATTGTCTATTAAAGGTAATGATAATGTGGTGATGTGCTGCTTCTTTTCTCCCTATATGCAAATGACTCGTAAAAGATTGATCAAATTTGTTGTTAATTTGTAAACGGATAACGTGACACAGTTGTTACTTATGACTTGTCATGCAATCTATTCTGTTGTTTTATTTAGAAACTTCTCCGCTATGGTTATTTTATGTTGCCATTGATGTTGGAAACGATGATTTTAATTCCAATTTAAAATGATGAAGCAAAATATTGAACTCTGATTAATGTTGAGGCTTCGTTTATTGATATAGCGGATTGTATAAATCTTAATTGTGCATTACTTGTAGAACTAGAAGGATTTAAATTGATTCTAAAAATAAACTAAAAATGATTCTGTTGTAGTGGCGATATACTTTAATAACATGACTTTGATTAAAAAATTAACACGATTAAAACATAGTGAGCTCGTAGCTGATGATAGTTTCCACAACTTGAATTTGATGAAGATTATGCTAATAAAGTAATTGAATAGTTTGTGTAAAAAAAGTCATATTTGAATTTGGACTTTATAAAAATTAAAAAAATATTTAATCTATGTGTTTATTAATATATTTTTTGTATTCATTATAGATACTATATAAATCTCGATTTTAGCCCCCCACTTGATTTTCATTAGATGTATCTCATCAAATGAATATATCGTAGATCTATTAGGTTTTAAACCGATGGCAATTGAGCCATAAATTGAGTTCAAATGTTGATCATTTTTGTAAGGGAACACATTAATATTTGCATTAATATTTGCAATTGCAGTTGCATCAATTATTTGTCTAAATTCCGAGATTGCAGTTTCATAATACAATCATTCTGAATTAGTCTATTAGACAATATGGCTTACTCGTCTAGAAACTACGATAAAAGTAATTAATTGACAAAGGTTTTTCTCAATCAAGTATATAAAAGAATAATTGCTATATGGATTTAAAATCTGAAATATATAATGAATTTACTTCTCATTAACTTTCTGGGATTTTCAAATTAGATAGTAAAAGCAATTTCTAGAAAAAGATCAAGACAGTTATTGAAAATATATTAAAGGTATAAACATTAAAAAAATATATTATAATACAAAAGATCGAAGAAAATTGAAAAACAAAAACTTTTTAATTGATTCATAATCAATTTTTTAAACTTTATTTGTAATATCACCCAAGATTCTTCTTTCATTATTATTAGAAGTCATAGATTCATATTGTAATTTTTGTGTCAATTTTGAAGGAATTAACTTGAAAGTCATAGTTGAAGTTTTTGATCCATTAAGAGCAAAAGGTTGTTTTTTATTTGTTTCAATCATTTGATGATTTTGTTGTTGTTGTGATAATTGAGGAGTTTGTGATACGGTAGTGAGTTTTGATGATAATGTTGTTGTTGTTATTGTTGATTTAAATTTATTTTCTTGATCAATTATTATTGGTGATGGTGGTGGAATTATTGGAATTGAAATTATTGGTTTTAACGGAGTTGATGAAATAATAGTATGTAATGGTTTAATAATCCTTTTGGTGATTTGATCTGGTTCTTCTTCAATTGAATCTTCACTAGATATTTCTTCTTCATCTTCTAATTCTTCTTGGTGTTGTTGTTGTTGAAGTAATTCTTGTTGTTGATTAATCGGAATATTTGTCATTGGTAATTCACAAACTTCTTTTTCATAATTAAAATTTTTTCTTAATGATTGTCTTTTATTTTGAAACCAAATTTGTACTGCTTTTTCAGTCATTTGTACTTTATTTGCAATTTCAATTCTTCTCAATTTATTTGGTGTTGACCCAATTTCAAATTGTTTATTAAGGATATTTAATTCATGAGGTGATGTTCTTCTTCTTTTTCTTCTTGCTAATGGTGCATTATCTATTGATGGTTCTTGTGATGGGAAAGTTGATGGTGAATGTGAAATAAATGCATATGATTTATTATCATTAATTAATGAAGATGTTGATGATGATTTTAATTGATTACTAATTGTTGATGAAATTGAAGTAGATGATGATGAATTTGAATTTGATTTTGTTTTAGATTTACGTAATTCTAAAATACTTGTATCCATAATTGATGAAGAATCTTCAATTAATGAACTTGTTGAAATTAAAGATTTTTTTGATTGTGTAATAGTTGATGGTGGAGGAGTTGGTATTGTTTTTGTAGAAGGATATGAAGTAGTAGTAGTAGTATATGAATGATATTTTTGAGGTGGGGAAGGTCTTTGTAATGAGGATGTAGTTGAAGAAATTGAAGAAAATGAACCAGAATTTAATTGTGATTGATAATTATATTCTGAAGATGAAGAATTAAAAAATGGTGAAGATGAAGTTAATGGAGTATTTGAATTAGTAGTATTAGTGGTATTAGTAGCATTAGTAGTAAAAGTATCAATTGATGGTAATGATGAAGTAGAATTAACTTTAAATGGAGTAGAAGTATTATTAGTTAAAGGATGATCTTTATAATGATTTGTATTTGCATTTGATAAAATTGATGATAAAGGAGGTAAAGAAAATCTTGTTGATGAAATATTAGCTTGTTTTATATTTGAATTATGTAATGATATAATTGATGGAATAGTTGATGTTGATGATGAAGATGTTGACACAATTGATAATTGATTATTTGAATCTAATTTTTTTGGAGTTTGTAAATGAATCATATTTAGTTATAAACTTTTTTTTTTATATGTGTACTAAATGAATTAAGGAATGAATCAAAGGGGATTAGCAGAATAATTAAATTTATTATTTTAAATAAATAAGACTTTTAGCTTCAACTATAAATATAATTGAAAGATTGTTGAAAGTGATGAATATTGGATATTTATATATAATAAATTATAATAAATCGAATTTAATTGAATAAATTGATCTACTTCTATGAATTAGAAATTGATATTAAAATATATTATCGCGTTGTTTACAAATTGAAATCTAATTAAAAAATCAAAACAAGTAAATTAATTTGTAAATGAGATTACACAAACAAACATACTTCAATTAATGAACTGAATTCGGATCTAATTGAAATCAATTAATCAACAAATTATGCATTCAATTTAAATTAATGAGATTGAGTTTATTAAATAACTGAAATTTAGTTACAACTATATTACTTTTTTTTAATCTATAATTTAAAATTAAATAAATGCATACTTTTTTATAAGTAATTAATATATTCATGAGTTCAAAAAAAGGAAAATGGTATTGAATTATCAAATCAATTTTAATGAATCTAAGTTCAATTCAACCAGATTAATTTAAAAAATAATATTTTTACAATTACAATCTAATAAAGTCAATAATTTCGTAAATTAAATTTGATTAATTGTTTGATTGATTTCAAATTATTATTTATATTGAGCATATTTTATATACAGGTATTATGTTTTTATTTAAATTTACTACGCGATGAATATTATATTATTATATACAGGTTTACTAATAATTTAATTAAACACGCTTTGTAATTATTAATACTTATTAGATATATTATTAGATTAAAGGGTACTAAATTGAAATTGTAGTTATTTAAAAGGGTACTTCTTTTCTAAAGAATAACTTAAATAAGTAATTAATTTACTGTAATAGGTTAATTAATTAATTCATTGATTTACTAAATATATTTAGAATGGAACTCGTACTGTACCTTTTCAATTTATTAGATTAATTCAATTTTACTGAATATTTTAATATTTTAATACTCATGTGACATATAAATACAATTTATATATTTATATTTAATATATATATACAATTCATAACATTTAAATTCTTTTTACTATACATTAAATTTGTTAATAAATTATTTGATTATTAATTGTTATATCTTTTATAGTTACATCATATTATATTTTATATGTTTTGTAATTATATAATTGTATAACAATTTTAGTTAAAAGAATAATTATAATTGGAATAAATTATAAATCAGTGTCACTAATTATAATTTCTTGACATTCTTATTTAAAATGTAATGTCTCAAATTTCACATTTTTAATTAATTAAACTTTTTTTTTTATTTGTTCTATTAACAAATTTATTGAATTTATTTTAAATTTTAAACTTTAAACTTACTAAATTCAAATTATAATTTTGCAACCAATTACTAACAGAATAATTTTAGCTCTTTGAACTTTATTCTCATTATAAACTTAATTTTGAATCTCTAAGTTGATTCAAACGAGTTTTTAAATCAACTACTTATCTATCAAATACTATTCATATTTAATTAATATTTGATTAACGGACTTGAAAATGTATATTATCTTACACGTGCTATAAATTTACGATGATGTTAGTGCATAGTAAATATAGAAGTTATAATTTTTTAAAACACAAAATAATTTAAAAAATTAAGAAATTTATAAAGTCAGTTTTAATCATACTTTAAATTATAATAATAAATTCATATACAAGAAATTTAAAATTATGAATTAAAATTATATAATTTTTTGGTTGTCAAATTTTTAATATTTACTTTTTGATCAACGACAATTCAAAATACATCTTTCTTTATTGATTCAATATTACTGATATTATACCAATCATCAACTTAAATTTTAATATTGTTAATGGTTGCTAAATTATAATGAATTTAATAAATGAAAAACAACAACTACATTTAAATCAATCAAAATCTTTTTATAAAAAATATTATATACTTACAATACTATCATCAATACTACTATCATTATTAACAATTCCATTTATATATAAATTATATTTTAATGAATCAATACAAAATTCAATTCTTTTACCTAATTATTTAAATTCACAAACATCTCCAATTTTAATAGAATCCATTGAATTAACTTCAAAACAAAAAGATGAATTAACAAAATTAGGTTTAAGTCATAAAAATCCTATAAAATTAATAAGTAATGAAAAAGGTGAACAAATTATTCATGGAAGGTTTTTACATATAACTGATATTCATCCTGATCCTTATTTTAAAGAAGGTTCATCATTTGAAAATGTATGTCATTCATCAAAGGGTTCAGCTTCTAAATATGGGGATGCAATAAGTGGTTGTGATACTCCAATGATTTTAATGAATGATACAATAAAATGGATTAATACTAATTTAAAAGATAAAATTGATTTTATTGTATGGACTGGTGATAATATCCGTCATGATAATGATAGGAATTTCCCAAGAACTGAACAAAATATATTTGAAATGAATGAACATGTTAGTAAATTGATGTATGAAACTTTCAAAAAACCAGATACTCCAGAATTACAAGTTGATTTAATACCAAGTTTAGGGAATAATGATGTTTATCCTCATAATTTATTTTCAATTGGTCCAACATTACAAACAAGAGAATTATTTCAAATTTGGCAAAAATTTATACCACAACTGCAATTACATATATTTAATAGAGGTGCTTATTTTTTTAAAGAAGTTATACCTGGTAAATTAGCAATATTATCAATAAATACTTTATATTTATTCCAATCAAATCCTTTAGTTGATAATTGTGATAAAAAAAAACAACCAGGTTATAAATTATTTGAATGGTTAGGTTATGTATTAAAAGAAATGAGAGCTCGTAATATGAAAGTTTGGTTAACGGGGCATGTACCACCAAATGAAAAAAATTTTGAACCAACTTGTTTAAGAAAATATGTTGTTTGGATTTATGAATTTAGAGATATTATAGTTGGTGGATTATATGGTCATATGAATTTAGATCATTTCATACCTTTAGATAGTGTTGCTGCTTATAAATCTATTAAGAAATCAAATTTTATTAACGTTTTTGAAGATGATCACTTAAGTGACGATGATGATGAAGAAGAAGAAGAAGAAAATAGAGCATTGGGAGATACTTCATTTTATCATGCATTGGATACAAAATTTGATGATTCATTTTTTAGAATACAAGGTGGAGTACCAGAAAATAAAGTTGAATATATGGATACAATGAGAGAAGAAGTTTATGCTAAAATCAAAGGTTCAAGAAAATCAGGTAAATATGGAGAAAGATATTCTATATCCTATGTTGGAAGTTCAATTGTCCCTACTTTTAATCCAGGTATTAGAGTATGGGAATATAATATTACAAATTTAGGTAAAGAAATTACAAAAACAAATTTTGAACCATGGGATAAATTTTTTACATCAATTGAAAAATTAATTGAAAAACAAGATCAATATACTGATGACAATGATTCAGATAATAGTGTTTGGTCATTTATTAAAAAGAGAGATAAAACATTCCCAAAACCAATGCCCAAAAATGCAAAACTTGGACCAGCATATATTCCACAAACATTTACACCAGAAAGATATGTTCAATATTACGCAGATTTGAAATCAATCAATAAGGGATCAAAACCATTTGGATATGAAATTGAATATGTTACAGATGATAAGACATACGGTCTTGATGTATTAACGGTGGATAAAATTTTACAATTTGCTAGAAAATTAGGTAAACCAGTTAAAAACAGATCTATTGATTCACAAAAGAAAAAACATAAAAAGAATAAGGGAAAAAAAGGTAAAAATGGTGATAAAGATGGTGGTAATGGAGATTCAAAATTAGAAAAACTTTGGAAAACTTATTTAAAAAACATTTTTGTTAGTTCTGGATATGAAAATACTGGACTTGGTTGAAAAATAGACTTCCAAAATTGTATAGCTAATGTAAAACTAACTAATATATTAATTATTTAATGTGATTATTTTATTTCTTGTAGAAATAACTTAAGTATGGGTTGTTAAATATTTTTGTGTTTGTATATAATCTAATCGTATTTTTTGCAACCAAATTTATAATTTTTTGGCAACCAAATTTTAATCTCACAACCAAAATCACCACCACCCAAGATATGAGACAAAATGTCATCAGATTCAGATTCAACTCCAGAATTTAAAAGTATAGAATTATCTCATTCAACACCAATTGATCATTACCATCAACAATTAGAAAAAGAATCAAAACTATATCATACATTAGATCCAAAATTTAAAAATAACTCAATTTCCAGTGATATAGAATATGGTAGAAATTTAACAGATTCACCAGATAATAGTACTTCTATTATACAAACTAATGGGACTGAAAATTTAGATAACTACTTCAATTCCAAATTCCTAGAACCTATATCTACTAATTGGGAAGAATTTATTTCTTCGTTAGATTTAAAAAATCTTGATGATTGTGATGATAAAAGTGAAGTTTTAAGTGTTGATAATTTATTAGAATTATTGAATAATTCTAAAGCTGGTGATATTACTACCCCTGTTGATAAAAATTTGAAATTAGATCCTATTGAATCAGTTGTTAATGATCAAGAACAAATAATTGTAAATGATAAACATGAAGAAATTACAAAGGATAAACCTAAAAGTGAAACAGTTTCATCATTAGATGCAGTTTCAACTACTCAATTTGAATTTAAAACTAATCCACAACTAAATATTAAAGACTTAGAATCTAAAATCAAATTTAATCAAACTCAAATTCAATTAATTAATAATGAAATTGCTAAAATCAATTCAAAAATTTTAAAATTAAAAAAATTATCTAATTTAAGTAAACCCTCAAGTTCAAAAACACAATTAAACCCAAAAAATTCACCTAAATTAAGCAAAATTACAAAACCTGAATTATCTTATGATTTTGGTGATGAAGAAGCTGAAACTGAAACTACAAAATCTAATTAGCTAAAATGATGCTTTTCGCTTATCTTATTTTTTTGCATCCAAATATATACGAATGTATGTTTGTGTCAATTTTGAAATTTTAGTTTTGTGTATACAACTGAATCTACATTTTGTCTTCAAAATCAACTTATGATACTTGACACTTCTTCATACAAATCTATACAAATTAAACTTCACTGAGGTTCTAATGACTGGATACTGACTTTAACTGGTTAATATTGTGTTGTAACGTAGAAATTTCACTGTACAGTTCAAATTTTGTTGCTACCAAATTATGCAAGTCACATGACTTTTAGGGCTCTTCGCACTTTTTTCAATTTTCAATTTTCACCAAAATGAAAAAATTATATTATCAACTATTTTACATAGTTTAATTTACTTCTTTTAATATCAATATAGACCATTAAATTCCTATCGTCAATATAATATACAAGTCGAAATGGGTGGTACAAGAGATAAAAAAGTTCAATACTTCTCCAAATTAAGAGATCTTTTAGAAGAATACAAATCAATCTTCATTGTTGGTGTTGATAATGTTTCTTCACAACAAATGCATGAAATTAGAAAAGCTTTAAGAAAAGATGCTGTTGTTTTAATGGGTAAAAACACTATGGTTAGAAGAGCTTTAAGAGGTTTCTTATCAGAATTACCAGATTATGAAAAATTATTACCATTTGTTAAAGGTAATGTTGGTTTTATTTTCACCAATTCAGATTTAAAAACTATTAGAGATACTATCACTGCTAATGTTGTTGCTGCTCCAGCAAGAGCCGGTGCTGTTGCTCCAGCTGATGTTTGGATTCCAGCTGGTAACACTGGTATGGAACCAGGTAAAACTTCATTCTTCCAAGCTTTAGGTGTTCCAACCAAAATTGCTAGAGGTACTATTGAAATTGTTTCAGATGTTAAAGTTGTTGAAAAAGATGCCAAAGTTGGTCCTTCTGAAGCTACTTTATTAAATATGTTAAACATTTCTCCATTCACTTATGGTATGACTGTTGTTCAAGTTTATGATAATGGTCAAGTTTTCCCATCATCTATCTTGGATATTACTGATGATGAATTAATTAAACATTTCGTTAGTGCCATTAACACAATTGCTTCAATTTCATTAGCTATTGGTTATCCAACATTACCATCAATTGGTCATACATTAATCAATAACTATAAAAACGTTTTAGCTTTATCTATTGCTACTGATTATACTTTTGAAGGTTCAGAAGCTATTAAAGATAGATTAGCTAACCCAGAAGCTTATGCTGCTGCTGCTCCTGCTGCTTCAAGTGGTGGTGCTGCTGCTGAAGAAGAAGCTCCAGCTGCTGCTGAAGAAGAAGATGAAGAACAATCTGATGAAGATATGGGTTTCGGTTTATTCGATTAAACTAATCCATTAAAAATTAGGTTTGTAAAAGTAAATAAAGCAATTTTTTAATAAATTGTAACATTTAATTATCTTCTAACTATAATAATAATTTTGTGTAAGGAGCCTCTTAATTTTTTGCAACACTTTTTTATTTTTACAACCAATTTCAAATGAAATGTCAATTGATTTATATGAAAGTTATGGGTCTTCTGTAACTGTATCTGATATTGTATTAGTTTCTGAAGATTCAGTTGAAACAAATGGGGGTGGAATTGATTGTTTACCAAATGAAGGACAATTAAATATTTGGTTTCTGAAAATTATTTTAGCAATTGATGAAGAACCATATGAAACTATTCAAGGTATTCAAAATTTTAATGAAATGATGTGTTACTATCTACGTTCAATTTTGAACATTATTCATCTTGAAGATAATGTTTATCGTTTTACTGCATTTATGTCAAATAATAGAATGGATTATATTATTAAGATTATATCAAGTAATATTAATGAACAAGGTTTTATATTTTCAGAAGAGCCATTTAAAGATACTTACAGACTAGTTTGTTTGATTCTACATTTATTAAGAAAATTTGAGATCAAAATCAATATCAATTTAATGTATGGATTATTAGATAGTTTATTAAATTTACGCACATTAAAATTGGTTGCAAAAAAAGATGCATTCGCAAATGTCATAAATAATTTGATAAACAAAATTTTGAATGAATTAGTACCAGCTCCAAAATTATTTGAATTAGTCAAGGTTCATTTGAGTGCTTGTCAACAATTGGAAGAAGTTGATTTTCTAGTAAACAATGTCATGTCCTTGGCAAAGAGTTATCTTGAACATGTGAACATTTTACTTGAACCAGATAATGAACAAATTAAATTATTATTTAGAGAAATTATGGTATTATTAGTTGATAAAAATTACCATAATTTAAATAAACTAAATTACAGTATTTTAAAACAACAATTTAGAAAAATTAAAGCTCAATTTAGATCAACATTGAATAATAATAAATTTGCTTCACTTGAATTACAAAATTCAGATTTTTATCAATATAATTCATCAATAGTTGAGAAAAGAAGAAAAATTAAAGAGTCACAAAATAATTCCAGAGAAGAACAACAGGAAGTACAACAGGAAGTACAAGATTGGGTTCCAAGTTTCATTAATGGAAATAATTTAAAAAATATTGAAGTTTCAGATCCAGATGATGAGCAAACCGAAAAACCCAAATCAAGAAATCCACTTAAGAAACTATTTAAAAATGAATCCCCGAAGAAGAAATGGTTTCACTTTCATAAAAATAAAGAAAACTAATCATTCCCCAAATTACCTAATGCTGTATATATTAATGAATTCCTAAATATGTACAAAAATCTAATTCAAATCTTAAAACTTTTTATCCCCTCTTCTTCTTATATTTTCTACAGGTATTTCATGAGTTTCTTTAATATCTTCAACAACAGGTTCATTAATTTCTTGAGTTAATTTACTAGTACTTGGCCAAAAATTAGGTAATATTCCACATTTTTTAAATAACCATGCAATTTTAGGAGTTGGTTCAGCACCCATACCTAACCAATATTTAGCTCTATGAAAATCCAATGCAACATCTTTAATAGGTATACTTTCATCATGTAATGGTTTTGGTGTAGATATTGGATTATAAGTACCTATTACTTCTATTGGTAATTTTTGTTGTGCTTTTTTAGCTTTCATTACAACTATATTATATATTGGTTGATGTTTTCTACCAAATCTTGCTAACCTTATCTTTATTAGGTTTCTTTTGTGAGCTGTTTTTTCAGCTAATGACATTAGTGGACTTGATGACATTTGTTGTAGTGGTTGTGTGGTGATGGATTTGTTTGTGAATTAATTGAAAGTTTGTATGATTTGGATATCTTGAAATAAATTTTCAATTTTTATTAGCGAGACTTTGGTAGCTCGATTTATGGTTGAAGTTTGAAATTCGAGGCTACTGGTGAAATATTTGAAATTTGATCAAGGTAGAGAAATATAAAGGAAAAAAGGTGCTGATGATTAATTGAATTTTAAGCGTTCTTTCGGTTTTGTTTAAACGTATGTTCGACGTATATTCGATGTTTTCAAGATTTATATTTCCTCTATTAAAATATTGATGTACGGATGTTAATTGCAAAATAGAGTTAAAAGCCAATTTGTTAAAGGAATTGGCTCAAACTCTACCAAGTTGAAAGATTTAGAATTTATGGCTGTATGTGTAGAGAATTTCAGTTGCTGTGTGCTTCGTGATTTAGAATAATAAAATTCGTACCGCTTTTAAGAGGCTAATATTTAACTGCTTAATTCAGATTTAATGCAAAAATACCAAAAATATTATTTTTTACAATTCATCTTCCACACGAAGAATCATATAAAAAGACCATTCTCGTGATAACAAAGTTCTGATAACTTGAGTTTAGTCTATTTACTCATTAACTGTAGTTTATTGAGAATTATGTAGATATTATGATTATAAAGTAATTCTTACTTCTTTATAGTCTCTATCAGCATCTTTTTGATTTTGTGTAACAAATTTTGTAGTACAGAAATTATTAGAAACATTTTTTTATTGAGATGACAATCTTTAATAGTAGAAATACATAATCATATAATTTTAAACTAACCAACTATATTACTTATTTAACTATTCATAATGGCCGGAAGAAATGCAATAAATAAACCAAAGATTAAAATGTTGGCTCAAAGTCATGCAAAATCATTAGGTAGAAAAAGAGCTGCAAGAAATAGTATACAGACAAGATCATCAACTTCAAGATATGCATCAAGAGGAACTACTGCCCCAAGACCAACCGATTCAAAAGCTATAGCATTATTTACAGGTGAAACACCAAATCCAATAAGTAAAATGACTACAAATACATTATCAAATAAAAGAGCCAAAAAAATTGCAAGAAATCAAAAATATTTTACCAAAAAACAAGAAGAAGATATAATAATGGATGTTAATAATGAATTAAAACAAACGAAATTAGATCAAGTTAAAAAAACACTTTGGGATTTAATAGATAGAACTGAAAAAAATGGACCTTTGGTGGTACCTGATTCAGAAGGAACAACTTTAGGAGTACAATCATTTTAAGAATACACAATAGCATCGATTATAATACAATTTTCATTTCGTTTTTATTTAATGTCTATATTTAAAATTATTTAGATCTAGCCAATATACTTTCATCAACTGTTTTTTTCAAGAATTCTGTAACTTCTTTTGGATTTTCTGCTTTAAAAACTGATGTTCCAGCAACAATCACGTTAGCTCCAGCTTCAGCAGATGGTTTTACAGTATCTTTACCTAATCCTCCATCTACTTGAATATTCAAATGGGGATATTTTGCTCTTAATTTTTCAACTTTTGGCATCATATCTTGCATAAATTTTTGACCTCCAAAACCTGGTTCAACAGTCATAACCAATACCATATCTAAATCATCTGCATAAGGATATACTTCTTCTATTGAAGTATTTGGTTTTATCCCCATTGCTGCTTTTAAACCATGTTTTTTAATTTTAGCAATTACTGATGCTGGATCTTTTGTTGCTTCAAAATGGAAAGTATATGAATCACCACCAGCTTTTGCAATATCTTCAATCCATTGTTCTGGATCAGATACCATCATATGACAATCAAATACAATTGGTTTATCACTATTTTTTGGGAATTGTTTTCTTAAACTTTCAATTATTGGTGCACCAAATGAAATATTTGGTACAAAATGACCATCCATAACATCTAAATGTAACCAATCTACATCACCTGTATCAACTACTCTTTTACAACTGCATCCTAAATTTGCAAAATCTGAAGCAAGTATTGATGGTGATATTATTGATTTGACCATTGAGTTGTGACTTATATTGTTGTTGTATTCTTTGATCAAAGCAATCGTTTTAATAATTTTTCAATAATTTTATTATTCAAAGATTAGATTGTTGTATCGGAAATCTCGTGCGGTTCGAATTAATTCTTGACCCGATCAGTAAATTTGGCTGCAAGAGTTCATTTCTTAAAGGCATAAGAGTAGTCTTTCTTACATACAAGATCTCGTCATTATAAATTATAATATACATAAAGACATATTTGATCCATTAATTGAAGTGTCAATTGATTTCGTTGGTATAAATTCCACTGCTTATCATTTTCATGGATTTTCGAAAAATTCCGGCAACAAAACTGAATTTGAGAAATTCACTCACAGCCAATTCATAAAGTATTTACACATATATTCGATGACAACAGAAGAAAATCATACAGAAGGAGCTTCATATGCTGAGCAAATACTAGAGGCAGCTAGAAGAAACAATACAGAATTACTTCTCCAAATCAAATCAGAATTAGGTAATGATCAAATCAAATTATCGGAATTAATAAATACCACACATGAAGTTATTACAAATAATACACCATTACATATAGCATGCAATTTAGGAAATTGGGAATTTATAGATATAGTATTAGATATAGAAGGAGTTGAAATTGATCCACAAAATAGAGCACAAGAAACACCATTACATTTAGCAGTTAAATACACGATAAATGAACCAGAACATGGATATTTTGTAATAGATAATTTGTTAGATGCTGGTTCAGATCCAAGGATAAAAGACAAAGATGGTTTAAAACCAATCAATTATGTAAATCGAGATAATGAAAAACTAGCACAATTATTAGAAAGTGCAGAATATGCTATATCTATGGAAGCAAGTGAAAAAGAACAATTAAAAGAATTTGAAGAAGAAGAAGAGGGAGACGATGGTTCAGCATCTGATTCGGATTAATTATTGTATATTAAATGATAAAGTCATCTACATCCGAATGTTTCCAATTCTGTAAGATTGTTTGACCTTTCGCTTTTAGTAACTCTCTTTCAACATTTGATCTTTTAAATTCTTCGTAAGTTCTTGCATCAATTGGCAACGGGAGATTTTTAGCTAGACTCTGATTGCATATAATACTCTCACCACCAGGTTTAGGAGGTTTATTTCTAATAAATGATCCATTTTTAACTCCATTATTTAGTACTTGAACTGTTTTTGATGGACAAATGTATAACAATGATAGCGGCGAAGGTTCCTTGATATTAGACTTACCATATTCAAATAAATCAAAATCATACTTGAGTAGTTCTAATTGATGATCTGTTGGGAATCTATCTATAAAGCATCTATAAAAATCTTGCTCTGTAACATCTTTTACTACCAAAAAATTCAAAAAAATAGGATCAAATAATGTTGAAGTTATAGCATTGCAAATACCCGTCAATTGTTTCAAACATAGTTTATCAGAACATGATTTTGAATAAGAAATCAAACTGTCTGATCTACCTGGTTTAGTTCTTACAACACCCAATTGATCAAAATTATTTCTACCCCTATTGAATGTTGACTCGGATCTATTTGACTCCCAAGGATCATTGGATTCTAGATTATTTGATAAATAAGTCATTGATGCATCTCCACATGGAGGCTCTGTCACGAATAATGCTAATTTTATATCATTACGAAGTTGGAATATATCATTGTTCTTCTTCACCAATTTGGAATCACTCTTTTGAACTTCCTCAAGTAAGAACAAATTGAATAATCTTAATGACAATATCTCTGCATGCATATCATGAACCATTAAACCATTGGAATAATTTCTAACTTTATTTGGTAACACTTTCACTCCAGTAGCTAAAGTAATTGGAATTATTTCTCCATTCATAAGTGCTACTATGCTAGCTAAAACCGTCCATTCTATGACTCCATTTGATCTCGTTGTTGGTTTACCTGATTTAATATTTAGGTTATTGAATTCATCAATAACAGTTCTGGCTATTCTATTCCCCAAATCATCATTATTCATCAATGTTTCATAATAATAAGAAAAACTAGAAAGAAGTACAAAAATCTTGTGCCTAATTTTACAAAAAATTGAACTATCATTATAAACATAATTACTATATTAATCTATACAAAACTCAAAAACAACTGGTTTACTTCCTATTCTTTCTAACTAAAGCTCCAATAAGACCAATACCTATAGCTAATACACCACCAGCTATTCCAATTCCAATTAAACCTTCTTGAGTAATCTTCTCCTCTATATTTTCTTTCAATTGTGAAGCTTGCAGATTATGAGGTTCTATTTTCAATAAAGCTTCAATATACCTTTTTGCATTTGTATAATCACCAATTTTGAAAGATACTAAACTTAAATAATATAATATTTCTCTTCTCATTGAAGTTTCAGTTTTATATAATGATGTTAATATTTCTAACCCTTCTCTTTGTTGTTTATGAGAATTTGATTTTATTAAACCCCATGCATAATTAAATCTTGTTTGTGGTGATGGCTTTGGTTCTTCTGATTCTAATTGATTTCTTAATACATTTAATTGATCTGGTGTTAATGGTTGCTTTAGTTCTTCTAATGCTGGATATACTGAATTGAACATTTTTAGATGGTTTGCGAATTCCTATTATTGGGACTTGATTCTATTTGATATGTTGTAAATTAAAATGTTGATGGCGTTGTTGAAATAAGGAGATTTTAAAGATAATAATGGAAGGAAAAAAATTACGATTAATTTTATTTTTGATTTAAATTAAGCGGTAATTCTATAATCTAGATTTAAAAATAAATATTATGATATTATTTATTATAAAACTTAATATACACAAGCCTAAGTATCATATGATTCATTAAAAAAATAAATATTTGGTGCATCTTTCATCCATCTGAAATTTTGTAAATTATATTCAACTTCTTTACCAAAGGTAACATCTTCACCACAACTTACTATAGCTAAAGATTTGAAATATGATTTATTTGTATATTTTAAATTTGTTATATGATTGTTTAATTGTTGATTGATATTTAATGGTTCGTATAATTTGTTCAAAATTGAATCATCTATATCTTCACTGGATCCTGAACTACTTGACTCAGTTTTAGTAATGACCTTTTCGGTATTTGTAATTTCGGTTACTTTATTAGCCGTAAAGGTGTCGAATGGATCAGTTGTTGTGATATTTATTGAGCTGTCATTAATTGTATTATCGGCTTCTACTCTTGAAAGTTCCTTGTCTCTAAATTCAATCACATCATCTGAATTAATGAAAATGTTGAATTGTAATTTTCCAGTTCTGATAAAAGGAATTAACTTGTCAATAACGTGTTTGTACCATTTGATAGCTTTAGCAGATTTTACTGTCCAATAAATCGAAATAACAGGATGATCTGGTCTACATAAATAATCCTTTTCGATCTCTTTGGTATCAATAGTTTGTAATAAATCTAAACAAACTGGTAAAATGAATGAAGCACCTAATTCTTTAGCCATAAATGCAATAGAATCAAAAGTAATTAGTGGTTGCATTTTTGCACCTGATGGACCCCTAAAAGCAACTTTTAAAATGACAGTATTTGGATCTTCGATTTTTCTATAATCTGGTATTTCCTCTGTTGAAACTTCTTTCTTTTTGATTAACCTTCTGACTTTATTGAAATAAACATCTAATTTTGGTCTGTACCAAGGAATATAATCCATCATTGTTTCTTCTCCAAATAATTGTTTTTCTTTTAATGCACCAACTTTTTCAAACAATTTCTTAGTGAAACCGTTTCTCTTACGAACCAATACAACCATCTTACCTGTTTCTGACAAACTTGTGATTGTAAATGGATGGTGCTGAAAATAATCAATTTTACGTACATTTAAATAAATATGTTGACCAGGTCTCCAATTTCCATATTTGAACCTAATTAATCCAAACCATGAATTAGGATTGAAATTTTTATTAATTTTGATAGGAATTGAGATTTTCATAATTTCATCATCTAAAATTTCAAAAGTTGACCACCCTTTTGTTGGTGATTTTTTTGAATGTACAATACCATAAATTCTACCAACAACTTTATCAATAACTAATAAATGAACACCAACAACAACCATTGCCTTTGTACTATCGTTATGGAAAAATGCCATTAATAACATAATAAAAGATTGAGCTCTATGATGAACCATTGCATAATCATAAGCATATTTTCTAATAAATTTAATATTCCCTAATGCTAAAAATGTAAAAGTAACATAGGCAGTAATACCAAATGCATTCTTAGGATATTTTGGATGAATTTCTTGATATTGAGGTCTTGCCCAAAAATAACAAACAACAATAACATGAAAAGTAACTAAAATAAACATCATAAATGAAAACCAAATATGTAAAAAAGTAGTTCTTTCATAAGTTAAACCCGTAACACCAGTTATAAAATCACCTTTTGTAATTAATAAAAATACTGCTGGAACTTGAGCAATACCAATTCTTGCACATCTTTTAGCCAATACTGAAAATCTTGGAATATACGTGATATCAAGTGTATTTTGATAACATAGTCTTCCATTCACCAAAATATATAATAAAAACAATAATAAAACACTTGGTTTAAAATATATGACTCTTCTTTTAAATTTGAAAGATAATGTATAATTAAAAGTGTTCCATATATTGTATAGAATAAACATCGTTTTAAACCTGTTTGTTTTAACAAACCTTTTCTGTCTTAAGTGTCTAGGGATCCAAAAGAAAATTATACCATGTACAACAAATACTACTAAACTGAATGCACAACTCATCCATTGATATTTTGTATTTCTAGTACTCTCAAACTCTCTTTGGGTTTCAATTGGAAGTTGGTCCATGATTGTATGAAGTTGCACAATAAACCAATTAAGAAGGTATTAATATTTAAAAAACAACAAGATCTTATATGATCCCCAAATTTGAATTGACAAATATTATCATTTCCTTTTATATAATTTTTCAAGATTTTATGATACATATTAACTTTAATCAAGGAATAAAAAATTTCTTAATAATAATAATGATAATAATAATAATAATTTATGAAATATAATGCCCAGAATAATATTGAACTTTTTATAACATATTATCTAAAACATCTCTATGTAAAGATTATGTAATTTGTGATAGAATAAACCTCAAAGACTTGTAAACTTGATTTACTTTTACTTTTCTTAAAACAAATCTATTAGCACCCATTATATCATTTTCATTAAGTGACCAATCAATCAAGCATGTAGTTTATTGCAAAACCAAACGAATTAACTATTCAATTTTTCCTGAGTAAATTTGCAAACAGTTAAAATTAATAATAAATTATTTTTTTTTTCTTTACTATACAATTTAATAAATAATTTAATGGAAATAAAATAAATAAATATTTTATGAAATTTTACATCTATACTTTAATTTTTTTATCTTTTTGATCAATTGAATTTAGGAAATAATAAACTCAACTCGAAGCGTAGATCAAAAGCTCAATTATTCTTAATCCACTTAATAAAAGCCAAATATGATTATCAGATTAATTTTTACTAAATAAACTTAACTAATTAATGAATAGATTTTTTGAGAAGTTTAATTGAGGACAAGTTTAATTCGAAAATAAGTTCATCTTTGTTACACTTTCAAAAAATAGGTTTTAAAGTTTCAGCCCTTCTTTTTCAAAATAATTCTCAATTAAATCAAATTCTACTTTTTAATCCAAAATTATATTGTTTTGAATTCTTTACAATACATCATCCACAAGAATATCTTGACAGCTTCCTGTTAATCAGATCTGTATTTAAGTGCTCAAATAATAGAAGAGTTAAGTGTAAAGGTTTTCTTTCCGATTGGTTAAAATTTTTATATTTTATTATATAATTTTCTTGATTTAACTTTTACTTTTCAATTTTTTATCGATAATTCCGAATAGTTGTAAATGTACAAAATAATTCTTCTAGAATTGAAGCATTTTATAATCAATTAGTCTGGGCTAGTTTTAGCATTTGTTTTAAGATTTCCTATTAAGTACTTCTTCAACTCCATCAACAGACAAAAAGTTATTATACCATTTTGCAACATTTGGATATAAAGCATCAAAATCTTTAATTTCATATCCAGTACCAGTTAATTTTTCAAGTCTTCTATGATTACCAGCACCAAATGCAATATCAACTATAGTAAATTTATTACCAATTAACCAACCAGAATTTGTCTTTTTTAATTGATTTTCTAAAACTTCATAAATTATTTTAAATCCTTCAAGAATCTCATTTTCAGTAAACTTATCAACATGATTAGCATTTACCAGAATTATAGCTCTTGCTAAATTAAAAGCTGCAAATTGAGCTGATTGATAATATAACCATGTTTTTTGTTCCCAATATAATTCAGGTTCATTTTCTTTATAATAATATTTACCTTCTTTATCATAAGTTGTTGCAATATATTCTAATAACGCATTACTTTCAAATAATTTTAAATGTTTTGAATCATCAACTAAAGTTGGTTGAGTTCCATTGGGGTTTAAATTTAAATACCAATCTTGTTTAATTTCTTTTGTCGGCCATGTAAAAAAATGAATATCAATTGGTGCATTTAATAATTTTACCAAAATTAATGGTTTTCTACCATTACCAGTTGGTCCAGCATATAATGTAGGCATTTTTGAAGGATTCAATTGATGAATTAACAAGCTATTTTTGGGGAATTGAAGAACTTATATATTAACTAACCAATTTCAGATTTGACCCACAATTAGGATTACTAATAATATAAATCTCGTAAATTAATTAATTAAACCTCAATTTTAAATTTCTATATAAATTCCAATTCGGGTTCAAGGGTCGCTTATTATAATTAAAGAATTGCTAATACAACTTTCATCAGTTTTATCAATCTATTTATTCATTCATTAAACTTCTAAATAAAAAAAACTATTTAACTCCAAGTGATGTAATACTAAGAGTTTGCATTTGTCCTAATAAATCATCAATTTTACCATCTAATAATCCATTAGCATAATCATCTCTACTATTTGGATCTAAATATTGTTGAATTTGAGCTAATCTTGAATAACCTTCGGTACAAAATCTTAATTGAATTTTGACTAAACTTTCAAATGATGGATCATAAAATGGTACTCGAAGTGCAATTAATTCAGGTAATTCATTTTTTAATTGATCATTTAATTCTTCATAAATTTCTTTTGCAACTGATAATTCCTTTTCAGCTCTTGGTAATTTAGCTGCATCTTTTGCTGGTTTATCAATTAATCTTCTAACTTTTGATTTACATTGTTCATAATCAGTCTTTTTATGAGCTCTTTTTTTCAATGCTTCTTCAATTTCAAGAAAATAATGAGCAAATTTTGCAATTGGATCTAATACAGTTTCTCTAAATGGTCCATCTAATTGTTTAACAGTTTCTTCATCAAAATCTTGAACACATTGTCGATAATATGTACCAACTGTTGAATATGCTGATGCTCCTTGTTTTGATTCTTCATATAAATTAGATACGATTTCAGCAATTGTAACCTGTGATCTTGTAACTGCTCTTATATTGTCTAAATAACCTTTTGATGCCTTTTGTAAACTTTCTCCTGCTGTTTTTAATGTCTTGTATCTTCTTTCTTCTATATCAAAATCTTTATCCATTGTTTTATCAACACTTTTAACAGTGACCGAGGCACCTGCTCTATTAATTGCTTTTTTAAACCCTCCCCAAGACATTATGAAATTGTGTTAATTTTAAATATAAATATGAGTTTGATTGAATTGAAAATTTGGGAAATTATGATAATAATTAAATGGTTGTAAAATTAATATGAAATTCAAAGGTCACACTCTCTTATCAACAAAAAAAAATAATATGATTAGTTTAAATTTAGAAATAAAGCCGATTGCATTATTTACCCCAATCAAAATTTGCTTCGTAATACGAATTAATGCTGGAAGATCAACTAGATAAAAATGAGGTCATTGAAGACAAGAAAGTTGAAATTACCGAAGAAATAGATACTGCTGAATCTGGTCAACTGAAACAACAAAAAATTGATGAAATAATGAAATATAAACAAGAATCAACATTACTTATAGGTAATTTAAAGCAACTACAACATTTAAATGATAAATTACAAAATGATTTAATATATATACAAGATTATATAAGTAAACTAATAAATCAATAAGATTCGGTCGAGTTATTGTATCTTGTAAATAGTTGTAGCATAAATTAACATACTTTAAATATATACGCACATTTTTTGTAATTTTTATTTTTTGGTACCATTATTTGCAACCAACTTTTTTTAATCAACAATGTCTAATGAAAATATCAATTCAATTGATTCAAAAGAGCTTGAAGAAAATCAAATTAAATCTGATGTTCAGACACCATTAAGAAAAATTAATTCAAATACGTTTTTCTACTTACCAACAGTTACTAAAACTGATCAAGCAAATAATGATCAAACTATAAATTCAAATATCAAAAAAAATGAAGAAAATGAACAAAGTTTATCAAGTGAAGAATTTTATGAAGCGTCACCAACTTTAGAAGAAGAATTATATTTCCCAACTTTATTAGATGAAATTAATTATCCATTTGTTAAAGTACCAATGCAACCTCATATGTCAAAACCTTTAAATGTTACTAGTGAATTAAATTTAAAAACTATTCCAATTGCAAATATTCCAAAATCATTTCCTTTGAATCAAGAAGCTAAATCACCTGAAGAAGATGCTTTATGTAAAATTTTAGATCATGAATTTAATGAACTTGATCAACAACAAGGTGATGAAGAAGAAAAACCTAAAACTCATTGGTGGTCTAAAAAGGATCTTTGGTCGAAATTTATTGAACGTAATGAAAATGATCAAGATTTGAAATTAAGTAATTTAATTGATGCTAATATTGATGATATTTTTGTTCAAATTTATAAATAATTGTTACTGTATAATGATAATGCTGTCCAACAATCAATACTTTTTGCAGGTTTTAAATTATCTCCCATTGTAATTATATTATCTCTTAACTTCTTTCTAATATCTATTGGAGACTTGGCTATAAATTTGTCAATTAATTGTTGTACTAATGATTCATTTTGATGTATTTCATTAACTCTGAGATCTTCAATCATGTCAATTTGTCTTAAATCTATAACCAGATATATTTTAACAGACTCGATACTATAATAAACAACCAACCCATCTCTTTGGTTCGACCCTAATACGGCTAAAACTGAACAAGAAATAAAGTACATTGACTTTATCTGTAAACCCATTAAAATTTCTCTAATCTTAGTTTGTAAATTAGCTGAAAAATCATGATTCACAACGAAAACTTTTTTGGTAAGATACAGATTTTCATATAATGCTTGATGAATTAGTTTCTGAAGTAATTGTTTGGATACTTTTTCTTCTCTTAAGGGTAGATAACTTCCCAATTTTTGATTATAATCTGAAACTAGTTTTTGGTTTTCGGGTGTTAAATTTTCAAGAATCTCGTGTTTCTGATCTGGAGTTATTGAATGATCATTGAGTTCTAAATGAGATGGATATTCATTTCGATATTTATGATAAACAATAGGTATTATATCTGGCTCTTGTCCTGCAATTCCAACTTTAGTAGTGGTACATGTAATTTCCAAGATTATTGACATCTACATTTGTTTACAAATTTTCAATTTTTTCCCGAATAAATTAATAAATAAATAATCTATAAATATATTTACAATAAATCTATATCTGCGTCATCTAAATCCATAAAATCATTACCATCAACATCTTGTTGTTCATCACCTAATTCAACTCTTTGAATTTCATCTTGTTTTTCTTCCAATATTTCAGCTTTATTAAACTGTTTTTGATAATTTTCTAATTGATCAATATTCCAAACTGATACACCTTCTTGATCTTTTGGATTTGTTGGTTGAGCTAAACTTCTTAAAAATTTTTTTGATGTTGCTAATGCCATATCAGTTGATAAATTAGTATCTGAATCATTTAAAGCTTGAGCAATCCATTTTGGTAATTGATTCTTCTTTCTTGCAAATCTTCTATCTGCTAACACCATAATACCATAATCATCTTTACCTCTTAAAACTCTACCTAAACATTGAGCTGCATGTCTCATTGCATCGAAAGATAAGAAATCATTTTCTTTAATTTGATGATGATCTCTCATAAATTCTAATCTTGCTTTTAAAATTCTTGATTCTGTATATTGGAAAGGGATACCGATCATTAGTACTGTTCTACCATAATGATGATCAAAATCAATACCTTCAGAAACTTTACCACGAGCAACTGATAATAATACAGCACCTCTACCATTTGAACAAGCTTTTCTATAAGTTTCTAAAGCTAATGAAGTTTCTTGAGCATCAGGAGTTTCAACTAGTATAAGTTTGTGTTTCCAAACTTCATCTAATACTCCCATAGTTTGCCACATTGAAATAATAGATTCCATATATAAATAAGACGGAAAAAACACAACCATACCATCAGGGGTTATTTTAGCAAATTCAATTAATAATGAACCATAATTTCTAACAACTGATGGATCATTTCTAATTTCAAATCTTGAAGATATTGATACTTGATCTGAACCTTTTGTAATAATCATTGGTAAAAAAGATCTTCTTGCTAATGTCATTGCATAAGATTCTTGAATAACTGTTTGAAAATTTAACATTTTAGGGTACATATCTAATGGTGAAATGGTACCTGATGTAATTATAACTGATGAAAATCTTTCAAATACTGGTTTTATAGCTATAGATGCATCAAGACAAGTGAAATGTAAAATTGGGTTTGGTACAGTACTTCCTTCAGTTTCAAAGGGTTCTAAAATCAATTGGAAACCTGTATCATAAGTCGCAACTAATGTAGCAAAAGTAGCTATATCCTTTAGGGCATTAAAATCTTCAATCTCTTGTAATTCTAAAGTTCTCACCAATAGTGATAACCTTTCAGTACAAAACCTCAAAGGTTTTCTATCAATATATGTTAAATCTTTTAAATGTTGTAAAAAACTAGTTGGAGTTTCACTAATAACATGTAGTACTTTCATCCTTGTTTTTAAATATTCAATAAATCTTTTCAAAAATGCTATGAAATGTTCACCTTTTCTTATATTTCCAGGTATTGCCTCATCTAATAAATCTTGTGGTAGTATTGGATTTGACATGAATAATTCTTCTTGTCTTGCAACTTCTGCTTGTCTTAGACCTTCAACCAATTGTTCATATTCATTTTGTAATTTTTCACTATCTTGAGCTTTCATTTCATCAACAGCTTCTGCTAATTTATTTGCACCTCTTGTTGCTCTTTTTAGGGCATCTTCAGTTAAATCTAATGATAATGATTCAATACAAACGTTATCAATATTATGCGCTTCATCAAAAATAATAATACTATCTTTTGATAATTCTCTTGAAACTCTATCTGCAATTTTTGGATCTAGTAAATAATGATATGAATAAATAATAAGATTACAATATGGAATCATTCTACGTACTGTAAAATAAGGACATGTCCCTAATTCTTTACAATACTTTATTAATGCATCAAATGAATAAACCCCCGCGGGTATTAAATCATGTTGATCAAATTCATATAATTTTTCATGATATGAACATAATGAATATTTTTCAGGATCTTTTTCTTCCATTTCTGGTGTAACGAGACCTCTTTCTATTTTTTCTTTTAATTGACCATTAGTAACACGTCGACACATTTCATCAACAACATTTCCTTTTTTTTCTCTAGATATTAGTGGATTTAAACATAAATTTTTTCTACTTGTTAACCCTAAACCTCTAAATTCTTCAACATAACCTAATTCATTTGCTCTATATTCCATTAATTTATGTAATTCAATTAATGCTTTTTCAATTTCTGACATGGTACGTGAACAATATACAATTTTTCTATGTTCTGGATAATGTATTTGATAAGCAACTGTTAATGATAATAATGAAACTGTTTTACCAGTTCCTGAAGGCATTTCTAATATACAATTACCACCAACATCAAGAGTTTTTTTAATATCACTCATATAAGCATATTGTTCTGGATATATTCTTGGATAAGGAAATAGTACAGGTAGATCATCTATATAAAATTTCATTTTGATTGTGGTTGGTTGCTTTAACGTGTATTATTTATTTAATAGTTGCAATTCTATATCTAGAATAATTTTTAGTCTAACTTTATCTATAAAAATCTATTAATACTACACCATACAAAATAAATTGGTAGCACTATCTCTAGTTATCAGATATCACTAATTTTTCAACTTTTGGATATATTATATCACTTGTATTACCAGATACTTTATGCCATATACCTAAATGTTGAAAATATTCTCTCATTGGTTTAATTTCTTCATTATACTTGTCTAATCTTTTCAGAAACACTTCTGCTGTATCATCATCTCTTTTTGTTAATGGTTCTCCAGTTATATCATCTTTAAAAGGTTCTCTGGGTGGATTATAATCTAAATTATATATTCTCCCACTTGGTAAATGTACATATCTTGATTCAATTCTTTGTAATATAATATCTTGGTTAACATCTAATTCCACCACCAAGTTTAAATTTGAATTATTTGCTTCTAAAACTTTTGTTAATTGTTCTGCTTGATTAAAAGTTCTTGGAAACCCATCTAATAACCAACTTGCATTAGATTGTAATAAATTTTGATCTTTTAATTGTTTTGTTATTAAATCAATCATAATTATATCTGGTACTAATGCCCCAGATTTCAAATAAGTTTCGGCTTTTTTCCCAATTGAAGTACCATTTGATATTTGAGTTCTTAAAACATCACCAGAAGCAATTGATTTTAATTGAGTAAAATTATCTAGTAGTCTTTTGGATATAGTACCTTTCCCAGATCCAGGAGCTCCCAATAATAATAATCTTGTTGGTTTTAATAACATTTAATTATATAGATTATGTAGTATTAAGTAACCGAGATCTTAAATTTGTTTTGAATTTTCTTTTTTTTTTCAGAGGGAAATTTTGAAATTGAGGGTTCTAGTAATATTATAATATTAATACAATACAGACTGTAATTTTACATTGAAAATCAATCTTTTTAAGTTGGATTCAATACAAAGAAATGGACTACAATTTATCAAAGATACCAATTTATTGAGTTTGTTACTTCAAATTGAAAAACTAGTATCTGAATTTCATCTTATTCATAAACTCATGACAATAGGAAGAAAAGCGAACTATTGTAGCTTTACTTATTTGCCACCAAATTCAACCACTTATGCATGAATCTTTTCTTCATCTCAAAAGTCCTTTGTTCATTTCTGTTGTTGATCTATCTATTCAGTATGCTTATTTACTAACAACTTGGTAGAAGGTGAATCTTTTTGATGCCAGTCAGAAATAATCACACAAATAATTTTAATTTACAGCTTAAATCTTTGTGTATGTAATTAAAGTTTTTATTTTAAACCAAATTTATTTGGTCTAGATCTATTAATAAATCATCAATAGAATTTGTGTAATTAAAATATACAACAAAATTTTTACCTTTTTGTAAAACAATAAAGTTGGTTTTGAATATTGTCTCATGGTTTAAATATACGATTACGATTGCGTAAGAGAAGTTTAATTATTGAGTCATACAAATTTCATATAAAATGAAAGAATTATTTCAAAGCATCATTAAAATATTTGTGCTTCATCGTCGTTAAGTAAATCTTCTCCGCAATTCAAAATTTTTAGTTGAAAATTTTTTCTATTTTGTATCATGTTTTTATTTTAGTAAACATTTTCTATGTCTTTACTTATGTCAATGAAGTATTGTCATCAAATTTAAAACACTGACTAATTGCCATCTTATTTTGAAATGTAGTATATTTGAGAAGCCTTTTAGCATAAGATGAGTAAATATATGTTAATTATTTAACTTCGGATTATTTTTTTTTAAGAATGAAGGGAACAAAATTTGAAATGCGAAAACCAAAAAATACGAGAATTAATTATTGTAGCAATGTTGATTAAACAAATATACTAAAAATAGATTGCATTTTTCAATCAAAAAAACAATTAATATAGAATAAAATGACATAATTGACTAATTTTATTATCATGAAATCAAGGAACTAGCTATACTAAATTAATAGACTTAACTAGATATAGGGATTTATTGCTAGTTGTTTAATTTAAAATTTATGAAAAGACTTGGTGATAATAATAATATGATTTAAGGTAATTCATTTTTAGTTGCAAATTTGAATTTTAAACGAAGATTTTCATACATGAGGCTTGATAGTTGTATTATGTATTAATAAAGTATTGAATATTTCAACCTATCTAATTTCTACTTCGTATTTAATTATATGAAAGATGTCAATCATTAATTCTTAAATCAATTTGACAGTTTAAGACTAAAACTTATTAAGTAAAACAAGATGAGGAAAAATAATTTATACCTAATGAAATATATAATATGAAATTTATAAATAGTGTAAAAAAAAATTAGTATATGAAACGCGTCTTAAATTTTTCAATAAATATTTAAAATTTAATAAAATAATAATAAATTATTTATATAATAATTTAAATGTTAATTCAGACAAATTCAAAATTAATTGTATAACATAAAGTTGATTAGTTTGAGTGTATAAATGGTAGAGAGTAATAATTTAATAAAAGTTAATGATAATCTTGATTTAAAGTAATATAGTAAACAAATCAATATAAACACGTACTATTAAATTTAAATATATATATCATAGCCTCAACACTATATTATAGTATTATGAATATAATTATATAAATTCTTAGTTAGAATGAAAATATATTAGGAGTAATAAATAAATTAAATGATAGAAAATAGAACTCGTTGTCAACTGTCTAGTCATTTAGTGATCAAACAATATAAAAAATTAAGTCAAAGATAAAGACAATATTGAGCTGAAAAAAAGATCATTAAAATATTTTAATAAACATGGCAGATTTCAATTTAAACTTAGATATTATTATGACTTTATGAATGGCTGAAGTAAAAGTAAAAGTAAAAATTTAAAATCTAGACCTTTTTTCTTCTTCTATAGAATATAATTGTACTCAAATACACTACCATTAGTTATATACAGTACTAGCTACTATTAGCATAATATTAACGTTTATTTGTATTGTACTACTAAAAATAAATTATTATTATTTATTATTTATTATTAATTTTTGTNTTTTTTTTTTTTTTTTTTTTTTTTTTTTTATCAATTTATCAACAAATAAATTTTTATTATTATTAACATCTTTTTATTTTTGTTTTTACAACCAAATTACTTTCAAGAATTTATATTGTATTCAAGTAATCATTTTTCATTTAATCATCATCATCGCTAGCATTCCATCATTCATTAATAACACGTCTATTAGTTATTAAATTTAACTGGAAATTCAATATCATATTAATTATTAATTTATTTTTTTTTTCATATCTTTTTTTAATATCAGGTACAAATTAATTTTTTCAATTTTCATATCTTATAATACAGAAACAATTTTATAATCATATATATTAATCTATTAATAATAGAATTGAGATTTAACAAATATTTATCACATTTCATCATTTCGTCGTTTATAACAATTAATCATCCATGAGTCATTCATCTTCTCCAAATAATAGGGGATCTATATTTGGATGGGCAAAATCTTTAAAACGTTCACATTTATTATCAAATGAATCTGTTAATGATATAAGTGATAATGATTCTATATCAAGATCTCCTACTAAATTATTTGGTAATAATATTAATCATAATAATAATAATAATAATAATAACCTAAATAACCTAAATAATAATAATCAATCACAACCACATAGTCCCTTAAATATACCCAATAATTCTAATAATAATAGAAAAAATTCATATGATTATCAACCTCAGCAACAACCACAACAAGAATCTCCTACTTTTAATCAACAATATTTAGGTACTTCTCCTACAACTTCAACAACTAATCATTCAGATTTTTTACGACCTTTATTAAATCATAAATCAAGATCAACAAATAATGTATCAAGAGTTAGATCTAATTCATTAAATCAATCAGAAAATAGTTTAAGACAACATAGAGATTCTTTTTTACAAAGTAATTCATTAGTTGATGAAAATTCAAAATATTTTGGTGTACCATTACAACAAGCATTAAATGAAGCATGTGCTAAAATATCTATATTAACAGGTGATCAATCTGATGGTTTACAATATGGTCAAATTCCAATAGTTGTTGCAAAATGTGGAGTATTTTTAAAGAAAAATGGTTTAACAGTTGAAGGTATATTTAGAGTTGGTGGCTCATCAAGAAGATTAAAAGATTTACAAGTAATTTTTAATACTCCTCCAACTTATGGAAAAAAATTAAATTGGGATGGTTATACAGTTCATGATGCAGCATCAATTTTAAGGAGATATTTAAATGCATTACCAGAACCTTTGATACCGTTGAATATGTATGATGATTTTAGAGATCCATTAAAGAATAAATCAAGAATAATAAGTTATATGAAATATAAAGCAGAAAATCCATCAAAAAATATCAAAACTTCAAGTACTGAAGATGTATTAGATTCAACTCAATTATTAACAGAAGCAAATATGGGAAGATTAAATGGAAATGACATAGAACAAGAATCTAAAAGTGAATCACAAATACAACAATCATCAAGTTCTCTACCTCAACAACAATCACAACATTCACAACAGCCACAATCAAGTGAAGAAGATTTATCATTAAAAAACAAGAAAAAATCAAAAAACTACAAAAAGCTAACGCGAGATGTTCATTCAGCTATTGAAGAATATAAGATATTAGTAAATGAATTACCAAATGCTTCAAAACAATTATTGTTTTATATATTAGATTTATTAGCAATGGTTCAAAATCATCTGAAAGAAAATTTAATGAGTTCAAGAAATCTAGCGGCAATTTTTCAACCACTGATTTTATCACATCCAAATCATGATCTCGATCCTGATGAATATGCATTATCTCAATTAGTCGTTGAATTTTTAATTCAATATGCTTATAAATTATTACCGACTCATACAATGAAGATATCACCACCAGCACCACCACAACAACCGCAAAATAATCTGGGAACTATTGAAAGTGATGTAACTTCAACAAGTACAACTCCATTAGAAGGTCCTCCATCAATAATTTTAGAAACTTCAAAAGCTCAACCTCAACAACCACAACCTCAACCAAACCCAAAACCTCAACCACCAAAATTTAGTCGTAGGCATTCAAAAAGTTTAAGCTCAGCAGCAAATCATGATGATATGGTTGTTGGTTATCAAAGTAATGTTACTGGTTCAATACCTTTTGATTCAGATATGGATTGTGATCTTTCAGATGAAAATGAAATTGGATCAGATGTTGATGATTTATATTTTCAACAATTAAAATTAAATAATGGTGGTGAAATAAGTCCTATTAAAAAGATTTTGGGGACAAAAATTAAATCATCAGTAACAGAAGAACCAGAACCAGTGGCTATTGTTGTAACTGCTCCATCAACTGGTTCGATACCTAAAGTTGAAAATAGTAAAATATAAATAGTATTATATATTTTGTATTAGGATAATTTATGTATTTATATGTTAATAGTAAAGTCTGTAGTATCTACTTAACAAAAATTGGTGGAAATTGTACAAAAACAATTTTTTTTTACTTTGAAAATTTCATACACATTCACAACCAAATATACAACAACGACAACAAAATGTCTGATCAAGAGAATGAGTCGATTGATGAAGCAGTAAATGAATCATCAAATGAATTGAAAGAGGAATTAGATGACTTATTTGGGGATGAAGGAGAGGAAGAAGAAGAAGAAGGAGTTATTGAAAATGATGAAATAAAAAGTGAAACTGAAGATATACAATCCCAATCACAATCGATACGAAATAATTATTCACCAGATGAAGACGAAGAAGAGGAAGAAGAAACTGAAAAGAAAGTACTTGATATATCGTTACCACGTCATGCAATATCCATGATATCAGAAAATACTCAAATATTAAAAACTCCAATGCATTTAAATATAGCACCACATCCATTTGATCCAAATGCATTTAAAGAGAATATAGAGGATAAACAATCACAAAGAATAGAACAAGGATTAAATTCAAAACAAATATATCATGAAAAGTTAGCAGAAAAATTAATAAATGAATCAACAATTAGATGGAGATATCATAATTCAGGAGAAGATGAAATTATTAAACAATCGAATGCTCATTTTATTCAATGGGATGATGGAAGTGTGAGTTTAAAAATTGGGAGTGAAATGTTTGATGTTAAAACTTTGCCCATTACAGATAATTATTTAGTCAAATCTTATGAAAATGCAGAAATTTTACAATCAGATTCAATAATTGATAAGATTATAAATTTATTTCCAGCATCAAATGATTCAATACATAAAAAATTAACACAAGTTATAAAAAATATGCATTTTAAAGATAAAATTCTAAACACTACAACAGAAGATGATCCATTAAAACAACAAAGAATAGCTGATGAAAATGAAAAGAAAAAATTGAAAATGAGAAGACAAATGGAAAACAAAAGAAGAATTGAAGAAGAAAAATGGGAAAGAGGTGAAAGTCCAAGTATTAAAGAAAGTTCATACAAAAGATTTGCAAGAACTTATGAAGATGATGATGAAGATGGTGAAGATCAAGGAGAATATGATGAAGAAGATGATTTTATTGCAGGTGATGAAGAAGAAGTTGAACAATATGATGATGAAGAAGAAGAAGAAGAAGCACAAAAAGAAGAGGACGATGATGAGAAATTAAAAGCAAACGCTGAAAGATTAAGAAAATTAAAAGAAGATGGTGCTGCTAAATATAGAGAAAAATCTGCATCTGTTGAAGAAAATGAAACTAGAAAAAGAAAAAGAATTATTGAAAGTGATGAAGAAGATGAATAATGGGAATGGAATTATATTGTAATATAAAAGATTTATTAAGTATTGAATGTGACAAAAAATAATTCCCTTTCACATGTTCCAACGAACTTGTAACGAAACATGAGTATTATTTCTCAAATTCTGGACTTTCTCTTACACATCGAAAATGTACAAGAGATTAGACATTATTGGCATCAGTTTCTTTAAAAAAAAAGCACAATACTTGCGTGTTTTTTAGCCAAAATACTTTGCGTGAAATTTAAGATTGTGTGTCAAATTTGTTTTGCAATATTGGGACGAAAACCCATTAGATATAATTTTACTACACATGACTGAAAATTTTGAATAGGAAAATGAACTTGAATTTATTAGAGTAGTAATTAGAATTCAATGGCATATTTTCATGTCTGAGAAATTAATTTCGTACAATTTGAACTACTTAAAACTACATTAGGTACCTGAAACATTTAAAATATTATTATTTTATTAGTATGTTTCATAAAATTCAAATGGATAATTGATCAACTTGTTCATAATCTTGTAATTAACTTTTTTGAAAATTTTAATGAGAACTGTGTATACTAAGTAATTGTTTTTAAGTATTCGATTTATTAATCTTATATTTAAATGTTTTAGAATAACATAAAACAACTCTACTCTATATGTTTTTAATTTTTGTGTTTATTCCTCTTTAGAAATATTAAAATATAAATTTTAATTTTTTTAGCTGCAAATTTACATATCAACAAACAACTTTTTACAAACTTACATCAATAATAATTAGTTAATTTACATTAAAATGCATCCTCAATTCACTAACATTAACTTATGTATTTATCCTTTAATCACAGAAACTCAATCAATCAATTTAAATTTTAAAAACCAACCTAACAATTTATTTGATATTCCATCAGTTAACCAATCCAAAAAAATTAATTCAACCATTAATTCAAGTACTTTATCAAATGAAACTTATAAATCAACCACCAATCTTCATTTTTTTACAAGACCAAATAAAAATTTTAGTTCACCTTCAACAAAAACCAAAAAATTCCCAAACAATTTGTTTAATTTAGACAAACCAGTTTATCCTGCTTTAGATGATTTAATTAATTTAGAAAAATCAACCCCAACTCAATTCATCTCATTACACAGAATTGAAGCATTAAATAAAACAATATCAATCCCAGAAACAACTGAAGAAGAACAAATTAGTCTTAATTTCCCTATTTACCATCAATTAGATAACCTCATAAATTTTGAATATAAATTTTATCACGAATTTTTTAAAACTTCACATGAAGCAACAGCAGTATCACAACCAACTAATATTGAAAACTCAAAAGATGCTGCATCTGAAAATACAAACATCACTAACATTTTACAAGAATCGATAGCATCATCACAACCAACTGAAACTGGAAAAGCAAAACATTCTGTATCTGATGATCAAAACATCACTAACATTTCACAAGTATCAACAGCAGTATTACAACCAACTGAAGCTGGAAACACAAAAGATACTAAATCTGAAAATATCACTAACAATTCCCAAGTATCAACAGCATTATCACAACCAAGTAAAGTTGAAAACACAAAACATACTGAATCTGATGATCAAAACATCACTAACATTTCACAGATATCAAAAGTAGTATCACAACCAATTAAACTTGAAAATACAAAAGATACTAAATCTGATGATAAAAACATCACTAAAATTCCACATGAATCAACAGCATTATCACAACCAATTAAAATAGGAAATACAAAAGATACTGAAACTGATGATATTCCAGAAACTTTACATTTTCAACCAGAAAAATTCTTGAGTCATAAGTGTGATGAGGTTAGAGTTGTTTGAGCACCAGCTTCATTAACATTAGCAGTAGAATTAATACCAGCAGTATTAGCTTGAGACATTAGTTTAGTTCAAAGTAAAGTATAATATAATATATTAGTTGATTAAACAAAAATTATAAAAATCTAAAAATCTAAAAATAAAAATCTTAAAAATAATTTGAGAAGTTGGGAAAATGCCAACCTATTTATAATAAAAATATTTTAATAAACTTAGTCAATAATAGACTTTAAAACTTAATAAACTTAGTCAACAATAGACTTTAAAACTTAATAAACTTAGTCAACAATAGACTGTAAAAATTAGTAATAAATAAAAATAATAATAATAAAAAATTTAATAGTAATAAAAATTAGTCATAAGTAAAAATAAATTAATAATCAATTAGTAAAAAGATAAATCCCTCATTGTTAAATTAGTAATTGAAATACTTTAATCAGTAATCAAGGAGTGACTCATTAAATCCCTTATTGAAAAAGTAAACAATAATTATTTGTATTAGTCATTTGTTTACAACTTTAATTTTATTTTGCAGCCAAATGAACTGCCTTATTGTTTAAAAAATATGACACAAAAATAAAGTTTAAAACTATTTTTCTAAGATTAGTAATTATTGAGTTATAATATTTCAACACCTCCCCTTAAGTCAATAATTCCTTTATCTTGAAGCCACTAGTATCTAACAATCTTGCAAACCTGATTCTATCCAAACCTTTTGTGAGAAGATCAGCTAACATAATATTGGTTGAAATATGTTGGAAGGAAATTGTACCATTCATAATATGATCTCTAATGAAATGATATCTTAAACTGATATGCTTTGTTCTGGGATGAGATAGTGGATGATTGGCCAACGTAATAGCAGAAGCATTATCACCATAAATAACAACAGGAGTTTCAATTTCAATATCAGTATTATTAAACACCAGTAATAACCAAAGAACCTCTTTGACAGTTTCAGCCATACTCATGTACTCCGCCTCTGTAGTGGAAAGAGCAACTGTAACCTGCTTTTTACTCTTCCACGAGATCGGAGCACCGGCTAACTTAACAATATATCCGCTAATTGATTTTCTGTCTCTGGATGTTGAACCCCAATCTGCATCAGTATAAACTTCTAAACCTTCTGTTTTATTATAGTGTAAACCATACATTTTAGTTCTCTTTAAATATCTTAAAACATGTTTAGCAGCTTTATAATGTCTTTCTTCTGGTTGTTGAAAATGACGTGATAATACTCCCACAATGTAGCTGATATCAAAGCGACAAATGTTAGCAGCATATAACAACTTTCCTACTATCGACCTATAATCAGTAGGTTTACAATATTTAGGATTTTCATCAGTTGTTTCTAAATCTAAACCATTTAAAGTAGGAATAGCAACAGGATTACAATCAACCATACCAAATTCTTCAAGCATTTTATCAATATAATCTTCTAATGAAATAATAATAACACCATCTTTTCTAACTAACACATTCATCCCTAAAAATTTCAGTGGGACACCTAAGTCCTTCATTTTAAAATGACTTTTAAGTAATGATTTGACTTTATCAATTTCAGCTTGAGAATCACCAGCAATAATTAAATCATCAACATAAAGCCCCAAATAAGTACCACCCTTAACATAAAGTCCTAACTCTGAAGTAACTCTCTTAAAACCGTCATTCTCTAAAACAGCATTAATTGATTTATTCCAAGCGGCTGGTGCCTGCTTAAGTCCATAAAGACTCTTGACCAACTTATAAACTTTTCCTTCAACATCATAACCAGGAGCAGTCAGCATATACAATTCTTCTTCCACAAACCCATTCAAGAATGCCGTTGATACATCCATCTGGTTTATGATTTTGTTGGTCTTAGCAGCTAATGCAAATAATAATTTAATACTTTCACTTCTGATGACTGGTGAAAAAGTTTCTCCGTAATCAATACCCTCAACTTGTTTGAACCCTTGAGCTACAAGACGGGCTTTTAATTTTCCACTATCCTTTTTAGTGAAAACCCATCTGCACCCAAGGGCCTTTTTATCTTTTGGTAAATCAGTTAACTCCCAAGTTTTGTTTTCTTCATGAGCAGCCATTTCTTCATTCATTGCTTCAATCCATGCATCTTTCATTTCACTAGCAATTGCTTGTTTATATGTATTTGGTATATAATTATCTTTTGCTTTCTCAACAACAAAACCATTACCACAAACAAATTCTGATGTATTTGATGATGAAAAATTAATTTGAGTATTTTGAATTTTAAAACGCTTACATGAATCTTTAACTTTATAAGTAGGTTTAAGTTCTTGTTTTAATTCAAGTTGACTTATTAATAAGTTTTGTTCTCCCCCACAAAGTGAATTTTCCATCAGCATACCAACAGCCCCAATAAATTGTAAATCAGGATCACCAGGAGAATTTGTAAAATCTGAGCTAGCGGCATCACTTGACGGTTGATAATCTGATAATAATATAGGTGGTGTAATTGGAGAATCTAAAGGTGGAGTATCATTGGAACTTGAACTTGAACTTGAACTTGAATCATTTGATGAAAGTATAACTGTACTTTCTGTTAAAGGTGAGGAAACAACAACAGGAACAGGTGAATCCGGAATAAACTCTGAAGCATCAAAATCAATATCTGGCGAAGCTAAGGCTGATGGTGGCGTAGAACCTAAATTTTGAAGTAAAGTTGCAGTATTTGAATTAGTAGCAGCACTTGTTTCAGAATCAACATTGGTAGCATCAATTGTTTCAGAATGAAAAATAGGAATATCAGCACTTAACAGATTTCTAGTAACACCTTTGACACTGGATGGTAAATCATTGATATATTCTGTATTCATAGATCTACCAATAAAATCTTCATCAAGAAACCTAACATCCTTGGCAACAATAACCTTTTGAGCATCAAGATCTAATAATTTAAAACCAGCTTGATTAGTAGCGAAACCTAAAAATATACATTTAATACCATTTGGTTGTAACTTGGTACGATACTTAGCAGGAACATGAGCAAAAGCAGTACATCCAAACGGATGATAGGAAGTTAACTTCGGTAAATGACCAAACCATAATTCATATGAAGATTTGTTATCTACGGATGTTGCGGTACGGATGTAGCGGTACGGATGTTGCGGTACGGATGTTGCGGTACGGATGTTGCGGTACGGATGTTGCGGTACGGATGTTGCGGTAC